>NW_026998422.1:0-244883 GCF_035044405.1 Drosophila montana
AAAAAAGCCATACTAATAGACGCCCAGACATAACCATGTTTATTTGTTTTTTCAATTTTGGTAGGCAGTCTGGTATTTGGCCCATTGATTGCTTTCTTTGTTGATTGTTTGTTGGCGCACGGGACGTATGATTAATTTTCTAAATTTTTATTGCTGATTCTTGACTTAATCACGAACTGCTAATTTTAAATATTTACGAGTTATGCTGATAAGCAGGTTTCCCATATACATATGCCAAAAATTCCACTATCTTCAGAGACATTTCAGTAAGCTGAAGTTGAAGCTGTAAAATCGACTAAGAAAGTTCTCAACTGTCAAATATATTTGCGTTGAGTCATTTTGTTAAAATAAGATACACATGTGCTGAAATTGTATTTATTTTGCTTAATTCTTCCTGTTGATTCTTTGTTTCTGTTATTCTTTGACTTCATTTAAGATAAAATATTTGAAAAAACATTTTAACACATTCTTAAGGTTGGTTTTAAATCTCATGTTTATATTAATGTACAAATATACTTTATAACACAGCTCTTTGTTATAACATTTACATATCTGCAGTTATTTAACATATATGTATAACAACTGTTAGTAACAGGGCGCCATTTAAATTAGTCTTAACATAGGGTTTTTGATAGAAATATTTATGTAATCAGCCGTTATAGGCATGATATCGATGAGTATATCATGTGATTACAAGACTTTGTACTATACTCTGTACTATACTCTCTTGGCCGTGTGCAAAGCATGGTAGAGTATTAATTCTACTCTTTTTTTCTGCTTTTGTTAATTTTATTTGCAAACAAGCGGCGCTGATAACTGCAAATTAAAAAATATCTGATCGAACTGTAAAAGAGCAATAAATTTTCAAAGAAACATTGAAAATCTTATCTCTGGTCAGATATAGCATTTCCGATTCTGAAAAGTCTTGCCGTGAACAAAGTTAAGTGCAACTGACACTAATGATACAGATTGCATTTTTTAATTAAGTCTTATAATCAACAATTGGCAATAATGCTTAAGGCCGCCCAATGGCCACGCCTACAGATGAGTAAGGTTTGCAGTTAATTGCCATGGCTTAAGCCTTGTGTTGCAATAAAAGCCATGACAACAACAACAATAACAAAGCAACTTATTGAAACAGAGTCGCAGCTTTTCACATTTTTCATGTACTTTGCATATTAACATGCTTGAATATTACGTATACGCGACGTAAACCCGTTTTATGGCGCAGCCAACGCTGACGCTGACGTCGCCGTCGACTGCGACAATGCGCAGAGTTAATTGCCTTGATTTAGCGGCGAGAATTAATGTCTGGAATGAATCTCTCCGCAAAGCTGCCGAAAATTTACAGCTATTATTATTTGTTTGCGTTTGTCGCATGGCGCAACGTGCCGGCGTTTTTTTTCTTCGCATTTTGTGTTTTCCTTTTGTTGTTGTTGCTCGGTCTTGCTTTCGTTTTGTATTTGTGAAGTGTATGCGAAAACAAACAAAAACAAAATTGGTTATCAGCTGTTGTATTTCATTTTGATTTTCTGTTCTGCTTTTGCGTTGTCCGCGCAAATTCCTTAACAAGCGTTGTTGTTCTTACTCTCTTAGTGTTTGCTTGTGTTTAGCAGCATGCTGCTGTCTCTGCTGCTGCTGCTGCTATCGGCAGCGACGCGAAGTCTGCTGCTATCGGCTCTTCAATATGATACTTGAAATTGAAATAAAAAGCAACAATGCTGTCAACTGAGCATTTCAGTTTGGATTCAGCCGTCTTCGCAGAAAGTAATACATCTGCGTCATAGCGCAACAGCGACGACTGCTTCTGTTTGCGCGCGCCTTCTCTCAGTCACGCGCTCTCTTCGCAACAGCATCTCTTCTACGCGGCTGTACGATCTCTGCGCTCAGTTCGTTGCACGATCGGCAGCGACGCTGTAAAGTTATTTAAACGCATTTTACATGCAACGCCAGTTGTAAATCAGACGCCGCTTAAATAATTACAATCGGATGAACTGTTCAGCAAATTAACAATAACAATAGAAGCGACAAAATACCGTTACCGTTAAAAACACCGGCAAACTCAATTCAAACGTAAATAGTTCCGCTCTGTCGGCCGGAACAGACGCTGTGTATATAATGCGCGTTTTTGTTTATTTCAAAATAAAAACAATATTCGCTTTTCCAACCACAAAAAGAACGCATTTCTGATAAAGAGCGAAACGAGAAGTATTCGCATTGTGTGTGTTTTAAGAGAGTTGCTAAACAACAACAACAACAACAGCATCAATAAGCTAGCAATATAAAAATTCCCATAACCCAGTATCCAGATCCAGCGATAACGTCACCCGCGGGGACCAGTATTATAAAAAAGTGCTCGAATCTTTTTGTTTCTAAATACAAATATCAATTATTATAATTGTAACTCATTTGTTGCTGCTGCTGCTGCCGCATCCACGTCAAGGTTGTAACAGGAGCGGAGAGCTTTTTATTTTTTGCTAGCCGTTCGACCGAGGAGGAGCTGTCACTCGTCAGCAAACACACATACATACATATATACATAGTTACATACATACATACGTATGTAAAATATAACAAAGATACAAACATATTTCGTATTGATGTTTGTATTGTCGCCGCGCCGCTGTTGCTGCTGACCGTCCGTTACATTTTAGTCGCCGCCGCGATAGCGACGCCGCGTGTTGTCGCCGCGTTTTCGCCGACCTCAAAACAAAAAAACGCAAAAAAAGACACAAAACTAAAATATACATATATATACAAAACTCACACACACATTTTGTGTTGTATAACGGACGCGTGTGCATTGAATTTAAAGCATCTTCAAATTTGCACGCATTTCCTTTTGGGCAACATGAAGCGTCTGATGACCTGGGAGCGCGATCTTGTCGATGCGATGTACGAGTAAGTTATGCATACACACAGACACACGCGCAGATTTGAAAGCTGGTTAACTGTTTGCTAAACGATTGTGTTTATCGCCTGTAATTATTAATAAGTAGTGCTGCAGGTTTTCAAGTGCATTTTTGTTTTGCAACACTGCTGTTTGAGGTCTGTTTCCAATGTCGCTCCTTAAGTAACAAACTTGTTTCAGCTGCATTGAACTCGACTCTCGACAGCTATGTACAGTACAGCGCAGCAGCTGCCAAAAAAAAAAACATCTATGTTTTATAATATGTTTCAGTGTCGAATACAAAGCATGAGAATGCGCAACCCAAAACATTGCATGGCAACAATAACATTAGCAGCAACAGCAGTTTCACTCTTATACTGCTGCAGCTGCTGTTTGTTTATAAGAGTGTCTGCATAACAAACGCGTGCAATTCTGCTGCCTGCGCCGGTCGCTTAGCATACTGTACTCTCAATGCATTTTTCTCACTTGCCTATGCTCACACCCACGCCAACTCTGACAGACTCGTCCTCTTCTCTTTACTCTTTTTGCTGCTGAGCCTCAGGAAGTTTTAACATGCGGCTCAATCATTCGCATTGAACGCCAAACAGTTTGGCTTAGGAGTGTGGTAAATGGGCAACGTTATCGGCAGGGGGCGCTTTTCATGCCGTTGGTGGAATTTAAATGGCGCTCATTACCTTTATAAATAAGTTAGAGGCCGGTAGCAATGCCTGGCGCTTACTTTGCTACCTAATTTATGAGCCGCAAATCGCCTAGTTTTAAAGTATTTGGCACTGCCGCACGCCTATTTGTTTACTTAACTTATATGTATGTTTCTTCATAAACAAATAGATTAGGTTAATAGTACATGGGATTATTATGCATAAAGATAGCGAATAATTTAAGGAAAATTAGGACTTATAATAGTTTATACATACTTGCCTCAAGGCAAACATACACTCACACACCCTTATACACATGTATATATATATATATAAATAAAATAAATAAGCCAAGCCTTGAAAATAAATGTTTAACATATTGTGCAGCACTGTCTGTTTCACAAGTACACATAACATATGTTTCTCAAGACTGGCTGACACAACTCCAGCCTTTGAGCTGGCTGTACCTGCTCCATGCCCACTCAATGCACGTCTTTGTGTCTTTATAAGTAACTGTCATATTGACTGTGTATTGAAGGTGTAAATGATAATGGAATTCACGTTTTTTGTATATAGTATAATATTTTCAACTTAATAATTGATGGCAAGTCGAATGCCATATCCACAAGTTGCACTTGCATGAAAATTGCGCATTTATTTGCAACTACCGTTACTCGTACTGTTTTTGGCATGTGGGTTACTTTTGTGCAGACTGTACCACATTTGAAGATGTAGAAAGCGTGTAGTCATTAGCCTAACAAGTGGCGCATGTTGACGTTTATTTTAGATGCTCGCTTAACTGTTTCAACCAGCTGACAAGTCGGGGCCCAGTCACATGCCCGCCATATGAGTATATATACATAGATATACATACATAGTTATTATACCTATTAGTATTTACCCGGATTATTGTGCGGCTGTGTACTTTTCAGTATTATTTACAATCCAGACTAAGTGACAACTGGCTAAAAACAGATAAAAACCTGGCCCTGACCAATTCACGTTGATAAGGCCACGCAAGTCTCCCCCTACCCCTCTCCAAATATTGCGCATTTATTAGCACTTAGCCGGAGGTGTGGAACTGCGCCTGGGACCTGTCGTGACTCATTAAAGACGCCGCCCGGGCGACACGCTTATTGGGCATGTCGTTCCACAGAGACCCAAACAGTTGCAGATTGAGATACACAGTTACCGAGAAAGATTCATAAATATAGTGATGAATCGACATAAATTGAGTTACTTTGCTTATTTGTTCAAGTATTCACGTTTATGTGGAAAGTTTAATAATGTTTCAGCGAATTTCGGAAACTGTTAATTAAATATGCATATACAGACGGCCGACGCCTCGAGCCTGGAAACGTTTTGGAAACGTCTTGATTGTAATCTTTCAGTTGATGTGCCTTATTTGTATGGAATATTACCAGAGACAGAGGCGTTCGCTAACTCAAGTCGAATTTCAAATGGCAAATACATGTCTTTGCTAATTATATGCCACATTCATTAACTATTTTTATATTTTTGGCGTGACTAAAAACTCAAGATTAACGGCACATATAGGCGATTTTAATTTTAGAACTGAGCTGTGTCAAAGATAAAACTTAATTAAAAAATGAAACGAAGCAAGAAAAAAAAAACAGCAGGAAATGAGTCTGAGCGTTACGTTAAACTTAACTATTATTCAAGTTTCATCAGAGCTAATCAGTTCTCTGAACTCACTTATATATAAAAAGCTATACTGAATGTCTTATCAAAATGATTCACTTATTTGAACTCTCAAAAAACACTTTGAGCTTATCATAAATTTATTAACATAATTATATCAAAATTATTCAGTTTAAGATAATTATTAAACGGCGGGTAACAGAAAATTTAACATCTCATGTTAATATCATCTGACATACGATATTACAATACTATCGATCAGTCTATATATAACAATGATTAACATTGTTTGCTTAATAATTGTGCTAATTATTCAAGCTATGATTAGTTTATTTAAGAATCTGGTACTAAAATCTATAGATCTTTCCATCTTCTAACGATCCTTTGATCATTTTTAATACTAGAACAAATGTGATACAAAATTAAGGTCAATCAATGTTAATATGACTTGGTATTTCACCCAAGAAAGAATCTATTCCTACTGATCTTTCCAACTCCTAACGATCTTATGATCTGTTCTTAAGCAGATCATATTGAGCAATAGAATGAAATATAACATAAACTAACTGAACTTTCACGATCCAAATGTTGGCGATCTAACGATTAATGATCAATGATATATTAGCTAAATACCTACGATAATTATTGGATAATTGTGTAATAAACCATCTAAAATCACATGCTAATATGCTATTGTATATCGTTTAAATGATAAAATAATATATTACCTAAGCTTGTTTACAATCTTGCGAACATTTATATTGATACGTCGCCTGGCTGAGTAAAATGTTGATCACCTTTTAGCGTCCGAGTGTTAAAACTTCAACATGAAATGACATTTTCAACATGTGCTCGGCATGATGTGTCTTACATATTATAAATTAATTTGAAACCTGTTCAGATTGCGTTTCTGTTACCAGCTAGAATTGTGTGTAGTACATGCGGCAACATTTAACGAGGGTTCTTTGAACCTCTGTTGCCCAGTGGAACAGACATTATTACAAGGCCAACTTTCGTATCTCTATTCGTATCTTAGTGGGAGCTAAAGGAAGACAAATAAAATAAAAAGCTGCTACTGTATTTGGCCACATTTTAGTCATAATCATAGTTTTAATTGTTTCCCGCCAGCAAAACTTGACTACAAATTATTGTCTCAGGTGCGTCACTCTCTTGACGTCACATCGTTGACAAAATCTGCTTTTGGTTGTACCGATAAAGGGTATCAACGGCTGTTTGTGTTGTTAAGTTATGCTTTCTTTGTAAAATTACTCATAGATCTTATGGCACTTGGGAAATTAGTAAGACTCGTGTACTTTTCGAGCGATTCTTCACTGCCGCAATTCTTATGATACGGGTAAATTTCATTCTTATGATACATTCCGCCGATAAGATATATGCCTTGGGCGGGAGGGCGCTTCTGATTATAATCAGATATCAATTATTATGGGTTGGGACAGGCCCAAGAGCTTCAAGATCTAATGAACGCTCCGTGCTTGCAGATTTAAAGTGTACAAATGTTTACTTAACTTCAATAAAGAATAGAAAAAGTAAACTATATTATGAAACTGTTGAGGACCCAACGCGCCAGCCCCTTTCATAATATCAACTGGGATGTGGGGGCTATTTTTAATCGATCGAACACCCAAATCTCTCGCATTTGCATAGACGGCGGGCGGTGTAAACCGGTTCGAGCAAAGCGGAATACAAGATATGTTTGTATTTACATATATAAAGATATATATTCTATATGCATGCGCTTTCAGCATGTGTATATGTATATGGCAGACATTCTGCGTTTCGAAATAAATTTGACAAAACATTTCCACATGCTATATATGTATATCTGTATAGATGCGATTGAGGTTCGGAATAAAGTCTATGGCCCATTAAACAGACAACAGATTACAGCTCTTCATTTTAAAGAAGGTTTGGATTACATGGGGTTTATTTGACCTGATTTTTCATTTTATGAGATATAATGAATATCAATATTATAGGAGAACGACTTTACATATAAGACGCACATTTAAATAGCACTCGACACTGTGATACTTCCCGCCAACACTTAGATAACTTATCCATCCAGCACAGCAC
Source organism: Drosophila montana (assembly GCF_035044405.1). Lineage (NCBI taxonomy): Eukaryota > Metazoa > Arthropoda > Insecta > Diptera > Drosophilidae > Drosophila > Drosophila montana. The sequence goes on from NW_026998422.1 coordinate 7,306, forward strand.
TTAAATGAAATTAAATTTTATTTACCTCTGGAATTTAACAATAATCAACAAAACGTGTCTCTGGACACTTGTCATACTCATACTGAACGTACATACGTAAAAATAATGGGCCAGCCATTGGGCATTAGATATTGCATACACACATAGAGATATATGTCGATATCTGTTTGGCAACCTGTGTAGGCCTTAATGCATATAGAAAGCCAGTCATGGCTGATAACTGTCCATTGGATATATGCGTCTGTAACTGTTGAGTGCGGCACCAGGTCCCGATCGACAATGCGAGCATGTGTAAGCGAAATGATTTCTGTTTGTACGAGTCTTGGCTATTTGGTTGTGAGTGTGTGGAACGTAGAACGTATGTAGATCGAGTGCGGCCAGAAAGACAAGAGATATCTGGTGGTAAATGTGTGTGGGGGTACGGGTACCAGTACGGGTGTATGGCTACTCGAAGCGGGGCGCTGTTCGCATAGGAAATCGTATTTGACTACAACGAATTTCAATTTGACTTCTCAGTTGGTAAAATGTGGCTCGTTCGTTCGGTTCGCATGCGAAAACACAAACAGAAATACAAGTCAATCAAATACGCTTTATAAAGCTGATCACATATTTGTGCTGAGTTGAGGGCTCTTGAGTTCTGATAAATAAGAAAACAAAACCTACAACAAAAAAGAAGTACTTTCAAAAGTGTTTCACAAAATGTTGAGAAATGACTTTAATGACTTCTTGGGCTGGGGCTACACGGCGCGTCGTCGCCTGCTGCAGAAGCATTGTATATGTTTTATTTTTATAACAATGACAAACTAGAGAACGAGAAACAAAAAATACGAATTACAAACAAAACGTCTCGTTCGATTTGAATTTTTGCGCAAACGTAAAAACCCTCCAACGCAATTCAACATATTTCATTTTTAACTCAACAACAACAACAACAGTTTTTACCCTCAACTGAAGTATTCTTAAAGAAGTACTCAATACAAGTATCGTTCCGTCGATAACGATAACAACAACAACAACATGTCGGAGCTACGACGCAGTTTCAGTCGCCTATCGACGATTGTTTATCGGGCAACGCATTCCAGTGAACAGTCCTGGTGCGAGGAGCTGTTGAGGTAATGTTTGGCTACAGTGAATGCTCGCGTGAGCGGACAGCTTTTATGTCCGTCTCTTTTGGTCTGCTAAAGAGCGATGTTAAGAACTTGACAAAATCACATGAAAACATGTATTCATATAGATATATATAGTATATAAAGTTACAAGTATTTTCAAAAAAGTGTGTTGGTAATAAATAAAAAAGATTGTGGCAAACATTTTCCATTTTGGTAGTCAAAATTTGTAAATATGTGATAATTATCGATTGAAATCTCCCTTTGAGTTGGTTTAAAGGCTCAAGGAAAAGTAAGAAACTGTTCAAAAAAAAACAGTCCGATCGCGAAGTTTTCCCTGTGTATCGATTAGTAAGAATCGTTTATCGATGACTTCGGACTCTTCTAGCAGCTATTTAGTATATATGTATTTTATATTTTATTTAAACAAGTGTGCAGCTGTGCTCTGTTTAAGCTAGTTAGTATGTCTATATGTTTATATAGATCGATGTGTGTACATTTCATTAAAGGGAAAACAACTCTTTAATTAAATGCTGCCACAAATATTTGCATGCAACGCTTTTCCAGGCGCTGTTTACTGCCTATTATTGCCGCTGGCAATTGTTTAAAGCATAGCTATAAATATAAAGGTACATAAATATATGTATATAAAGAATACATATGTATAAGTGTGATCTATATAATATATATACTGAAACATCTGCTTTGCTATAATACAAAAGGAAGCAGCGTTTAAACAAATTTGTTTACACAGCGCACACGTGGTTCAATGTCCAAAGGTAGCATTTGCATTTGACAACTCTATCGATAGTTTATGTAGATATACTTATAAATATATATAATTACATATAATATATTCATACCTTTAGACTGTAAAATGCAATTTTGCATATGACTTTTGGCATTTACATTTTGGCACTGCACTCGCACAAAAACGAAAATCATATTTAAATTTACGATAAATGGCTTGTGTTATTGTTGTTGCCCTTTCTGACATGATTTATGTGCTATATACTAGTCGAGACAGATAGATAGATATAGATATATAATATATAAACATATAGATCGTGACAAACCTGCAAATAAGGTTCACGGCTCGGACAACTGCCTCTCTCTTAAGTTCAGTTTTGGTTATATATCATTTTGTAGTTCAGCATGTTATATTAACAGATTTGTATACCCTTTCAAAGTCAATTGTGCCTCGGAATTACGGATTTTAATATGGTTCAATTCAAACCCGTTTTGTAGCCTTGATTAATACATACAAATTGTTTGAAGACATCGCTTACTTTATATAAACTGAAAATCATTTTACCACTAGTCCCAAATGACGTCAATAATTTATTTACGACCTCGGTCAACTTTATATAGTCAGCTAACTTTTTACAGTTTCTGCTCTTTAGTTGCATTGCGATTATGGATTGTTTGGCAATTGGCCAAGAACTTTTCAAGAAGTGCATTTGAGCGAAAACCCTCCACTGATTAGCCATAACTTTCGCAATGTCTAAGATCAGGTTTGCCTTTTATTATTGTTTTTATCTCGAAACATTTAATTGCGTGCAATTAAGCAACTTTACTTATCTATATTATATAGATCCATGTCATAATGTTTAGGAGCTGAGCTGAGTTTCTTGTCAAATTTATATACAAAATGTTTGCATATACCTTGAGTGTTTATTATTTAATTTATAACTAATTAATAAATATTTTCAAGTTCGTTTTTGATCTTTGTCATTAAAAACTTTGTATTTTAATTCGTTATCCACAATTTGTAGCATTTCAGCTGATCTTTCTTGATGTTATTCAAAACCTCTCCGAATGACTCAGTGCAATTCCATTGAACTTGTCTACCCGCCTTTGGCAACCACGTTAAGATCTACGGCAGAAACTGCCTTTGCCAGTTTAGTCATCTGTCCATAAGTAATGCAAAGTTGCAGTTCACAAAATAAAAACCAGACTGATCTAACAGAGAATTTTCAACTAAGTTGTACCCTGTATTCAGTTTCCCCTTACGCTAATATATGTACATATGTTTGTATTGAATTATATGCACCTACAAACACCCTCTAAAACACGCGAACCAGATTAGCATGTGATTAAACTATACACTCTTGAAAAAAATGTTAACAGAATGTAAAAGTCTCACTTGATGTTTTGAGAACCATATAGAAGGGCGATAAATATTGCGAGGAACGAATCAAGTGAAAAGTAATAAACAAGACGTTTTTGAGTTTCTGAAAGAGAGTGCGTGAGTGATTGCAAAGAAGAAAGAGAAAGTAGAAATGTGTAAGAGAGAGAGAGAGAAGGAGAAAAAGCAAGTAAGAAAAAACGAGAGATAGAGAGAGAGTAAGAGAGGGAGAGAGAGAGTAAGAGAAAAAGGGAGTAAGAGAGAAAGAGAAAGACAGAGAAAGTGAGTGTACGAAAAATAGAGAATGAGATCACCAAAAAAATTACAAAATCTGTCTTACTTGATGTAATGAGAACCGTATAGAGATACAAGATATATCCATGAGCTCTAATTATAGTTTCGATGGAGCAGAGTGAACGCATTAAAATAGTTCAGATAGACAGGCGAATGAACACATATTGATTTAACTCTTAACACTGATTATACTTTATAGTCCTTTGTTTTCTGCTTCTGCTTCAGCTATACGTACATCTCTATATACCATTCCTAATCATTACTTATGTACAGGGTATAACAACGCTTTAAAACCCGGTTTATTTGCATGCGATTACTTAGAAAACAACCACAAATTTCGAAAGCTCAAACCAATAAACGTTATTGTCAAGTTCGATGGCAATTTCTACGAATTTTTGCACAGCTTAAACGTTGGAGCAACGCTCGGCAAACGATTTGTCAACGTCCGGAGTTGACATCAGCATAAATAAATAAATAATCTCTCAGTTGTGAGCGTGCATCAGGAGAGGAGACAGGTGCTCAACAGAGCTACTCTTTTAATTCTCTTCAATATAAGAGCACAAACGTTTAGCTAGAACTCTAAAAACCAACTATCGAGTCCATTGATCATTTTTTTTTAGTTGCTTTGTTGACTGTTTCTCATTACAAATGCTCTCGTGAGCGCGCCCTTTGCATTCAGAGCTTTGAGTATAAGCTCAAGAGGGTATTTATGAGCTTTAATTGTGTGGTCCCCATGTGGGGACTTTTGCATAAGTAGGCAGAATGAAGCGAACAGCGCAGATAAAGCGTGAAATTGCAATGCAATGTAAGAAAGAACTGCAACAAGAGCAACAAATGTCAGCTGCTGTCGCTGCTGCTGCTGCTGCTGTTGTTGTTGTTGTTGCTTTGAATGTAAGTAGCGTTTCAGTTTACAGTTAAATTCTGCGATTACAGCAACAATGGCTGAGCGCAACTGCAAACGGCCGCGTATCGAATCCGTCTCACAGTGCGAATTTGACTCTTGATCCGTGATTGTGTGAAAGCTTCCGACAGAAAGCTCCGGCAGAAAGCACATGTGAATTTCTGCATGAGTTCAGTTTATTGAGGACGTAGCGGAAGGATCGCCGAAATATAATATTTAGCATTTTATTTGTTTAAACAACTGATGAGTCTGAGTGCATCTTATATAATTTTTTGACTTTAATTTTTTGACCACATTCTTACTTTTAATGCACATCTTTATTGGCTTTGTGATTGTCCTGTGCTTCAGCAGCGTTTTAGCACAGACTCTGATCTGGTAATTGGTTTAGTTATAGTGTATAAAATATTAAACAAGACCTTAAATGCTGTCTGGATAGCAATTAGCTCTTGAACCTCTCGGACAGTGCGTCTTTTGTTGTTTAAAAATAAAATATTTGTATTGTGCTCGTGCATATCTCTTTATATATAATGTATGTAGATATGCACGAATATACACTTCCCGTTTTTGCCACGATTTATCAATCACAATGGCAATGGAAAATCTTCTGTTACTTTAAGTATTTATCTCTTGTTGCCAGTCATCTGTTTTTACACTCCCCACTTAAATATATATACATATGTATATATATGTAAATAGGTACTTAACTTAACTATCCAACTAATATGTGTTTTTTTCCATTATGTAATTTATAAATGCTGAAAATTTTGTAAGAGGAATTTAAATTGAATTCCCAAGAAAAGGGGAAATTGTTATCTACATACTTAATCACGTGTTTCAAAGAATTGTTCGGGAACCAACTGTGACAAATATAAAATTGACAGAGACGACAACAGATGTGAATAGAAATTTTAAAGAGATAGACCATAAGTACATATACAGGCTATCAGTTCTACTGATAAGAGTACATAAATAGGACAACAAACCAAACCTAGGTGACACAAAACAATTACATCTATGAATACAGTAGACGCTCGCTTTTAGAAATAACTTTTATTTGCGAAAAGAATTATAAGTCTATAAACAAATTTTTAAAAAAAAAATGATTTTTTTTTTTAAATTATTATAAAATTAAAATAAGTATTATTCAAATATTAAGAAAAACGAAGTAATATTTGTAAAAACAAATTTTTGCGAAAATTGAAAATGCTAAATTGATGGAATATGTCTTTAACAATTTCAAAATTATTTTAAATTCGCGAGATTTTAATTCTCGAATTAGAGTAAAGAAAGTGCAGAGATTATATAAAAGGCAACCGCAATGTCACAGAAATAGACCTCCTTAAAGGCACACATACGCACACTCTTTATATATACCAATATTTATAATCCCTTTTAAATATACCAATATTTATAATCACTTCGCTCAAGAGGGGAAATTAAATTATATAAAAACCCAAAACAGAAAAAGTCCTCCTTAAAAACGCACACACACACATACAGACACTTTTATGTGAATCTGTTCGATTGCTTAAATCTCTTAAATAACTGGACTCCCTTTTGCTCTCTTCCTTTCACATAGGTATCGGCAGACACGTTTTAGCTCGCGACGTGTGCGTAAACGTGTCGTCTTCAAGCATGGCGAGTGCAACGTGGTGCAAGGCAACGTGGCCAAGAGACGTCGCCGCTATTTGCAGGTGAGGAGTCCGTTTTACATTTAGCCAAAGACACACACGCTCACGCTCACACTCACACCCACTCACACGACACGCACACGCATTGATTTGAAAACATGTGCGGATTATGCAAATGAGGCCGATTTAAATTTAGCTGCGCATATCTAATTCAAGGGGAGCTCCTTTTTACCTTGGCTGCCGTTAAAGTTAGCGGCGCGAACCACTGACTCGTGCGGTTCGTGAACCTGCTTCTTTAACGCCGGTTAAAAATTAAATAAATTAGTTTTTTGAATAATATTATTTATATTAAAATAAGCTCATTTAACATTGCAAATTGGTTCATTTTAATATTCAAAAGCTAAAAAGGTTCGGTTCCAAGTTCGCTTTATAGTGAAATATAACCTGGAATTTAAGATTTGAACCGGTTCGATATTGCCCTGCACTAAACACATCTCTTCCTCTCTCCTTCCAGGACATCTTCACCACACTCGTGGACGCACAGTGGCGCTGGACGCTGCTGGTGTTTGCGGCCAGTTTTGTCATCTCCTGGGCCTTCTTCGGGTTCATCTGGTGGACGATTGCCTTTGCCCACAACGATCTGGAGTACATACATCTGCGCAATACGCAACCGGAGCTGATTGTCAATATGACGCACACGGTTTGCGTGACGGAGGTGAAGGGCATAATGACGGCCTTTCTATACTCTGTGGAGACGCAAACGACCATCGGCTATGGCAATCGCTATGTGACCGAGGAGTGCCCGGAGGCGATATTCACCATGTGCATCCAGTGCATCACGGGCGTCTTCATACAGGCCTTCATGGTGGGCATTGTGTTTGCCAAGCTGTCGCGTCCCAAGAAACGCGCCCAGACGCTGCTCTTCTCGAGGAATGCGGTCATCTGTCACAGGGATGGGACGCCATGTCTGATGTTCCGAGTGGGTGACATGCGCAAATCCCACATAATTGAGGCGCACGTGCGTGCCCAGGTCATACGCAAGAAGGTGACCAAGGAGGGAGAGGTGCTGCCCTTCTATCAGCAGGAGCTGCATGTGGGCGCCGATGGTGGCGAGGATCGGCTGATGTTCATCTGGCCGACGACCATTGTGCACAAGATCGATCGGAACAGTCCGCTCTACATGCTCTCCGCCTCGGATATGCTCAAGGAGCGCTTCGAGGTTGTCGTCATGCTGGGTAAGTTGGGTCAACAGCAGCTACACTTGAGCCTGGGACTAATCCTTCCCTTACAGAGGGCGTCATTGAGTCCACGGGCATGACCACGCAGGCGCGCAGCAGCTATCTGCCCTCGGAGATACTGTGGGGCCATCGCTTCGTCAATGTGGTGTCCTTCCGCAAGGAGACCGGCGAGTATGAGGTCGACTATACGCTGTTCAACAACACCTACGACGTGGACACGCCCCTGTGCAGCGCCAAACAGCTGGACGAGCTCAAGTCCGAGTGCACGCGCAGCGCCAAGAGCGGCATAGGTAAGTCCATCCTTTGATTACCCACTGCCAGCAGATATTTATCATCATTGAATTTATAATTTTCAGTGCCATTTGCGGATCGGACGCTCTCCGCGGCCAGCATGTTTCAGCGCATTGCCTCGGCCGCTTCTGTGGACCATCTGGATCCGGCCAGCGATGAGTCTTTGGACTCGGGCCGTTTGCAAATACGCTCGCATTCCATACCGAACGGCGTCCTGGCCAGCGAACTGGAGCCGCTGAACAACAACAATAACAACCACCACCACAGCCAGAGCCACGGTCACGGCCATGGCAAGCATGGCGCCTTGTTCACCATGGGCGGCCACAATATATCCATAACGACCACGGCGCCGAGCATACCCAACCTAACAAGTATTAATGAGAGAACCAACTCCGGTAATTCCATAAACAGCAGCAACTACAGCCACAGCAACAGTCTCAGCACACTGAACACGATTGCTCCATCCGCTGCACCAGCTGCTCCCGCTGCACCTGGCAACGGCAATGGCAATGGCAATGGCAGCGCCCGTGCCAAGCAATCGAATCCGCGACGACTGAGCATCAAGCAGGATCAGCTGCCCATCGATTCCATCTGCTGATATTCAAACCGAGCACAGCGAACCCAAACTGATGTTGTATTCTAAGTGTAGGCTCCTAGAATTCTAATTAGACTATATACATACATATACACATATAGATAGTTAGTTTAAGCAGAGGCCACTCAGATGCGGCTCTCTTAGCTGTGACATCCTAAAGAACCCCTAAAGAACCAGATGCAGATCCTTGAAACGTCTCTGGCTTGTATTTTGTAAAACATTAATTGATTTTAGTGTATTTTCTGCGTTAGTGTTAGTTTTTAATGAATTTACTATATAAATAAGCATCAAATTGATATTATAAACAAATACCATGAACGATATAATGAAACCAAAATGCTGCAACTTCCTCGTATGAGCGTATAAACCCTATACACTTATCCTAGCTAAGTATATACATATATGTAAAGCTCACAAAAATGATATAGTGCAAAACAACAAGTTATATGAATTTTAAAGCTACCTTAAACGATAATTGTTCAATATCTCAATTACTCAATGATTAGTCAAATATATATGTACACTTATTCAAAAAAAAAAAATGCAGATTGAGCTTTGAATTGTTATTAAATACTGTGTGGACAATAAATGGAATGAGCATATGTGAATGTTAATTGATGTATTTTATCGACATATTAAGTGTCACAAAGATTGTAAAAATTAAAAGACCGAAAATATACCTGAATGAATTATATACACAAGAATTCCTCGTTTTATATTCAAATTAACCTAGACACAAGTGTATTTTTTGTAATTGTGTTCCATTCGAAAAAGAATGCCTTTAATTATTTTGTTTTGGCTTAATAATTTTATGCGCTGTTACTTTTTCTAGCATACTTTTAGGAAGCCAAATATATTTTTAAAGCATAGCCTATTGCAGAGCAGACGGTGTTATTTGCTTGCTAAGATTATCCAATATGAACTCCAAAGTGGCTGGCAACTTCGGAGGATCGAACTTCATTTAAACATGTTATTTTAAAGTTATTAAAAATTAAGGAATTCAAATATCTAGCTAATATATTACATCCGTTTGTTAAATGATATACCAGTTTGGACTCGTACGGATGGAAACAATCGATTGGCATTCAAAAATCAAGATTCTAAACTTCTATAAAATTTTTAAAAAATAGCAAAGCCTTACGGCAAAATTACAGCAAAATAGGGTTGGTTTTGAAATTAAAAACTCAAAATTTGCAATCGTCTCTACAGAATCAAAACCCCAGAACGGTTAACATTTTAAAATGAGACTCCATTTGGCTAAGTTACGATCAGTTCAAAATTATTTGGATAAAATGGTTATCACAACTGTTCTTAAATCAACAAATATTGAAACATAAATTAGTTGAGCTTTCCAGGTGCAAGTTTCTAAAAACACTTTAGCGAGCAAAGCAACTAATTGTGAAATTGTGCGGAAAATCGCGAAAAACGTTTGTGTAAACCTTTTTTGTTTTCAGTCCGATCGGCGTCGGAACCATTTTCAAAGAACTTTGCTCAAATTTAGTTGAGGGGAGTCCATCCCTCCTTGGTGAAATTGGGGGTAAATGATCTAATAGGTTGACATTTATTTCTAAAAATCTTTAAGAAATTTCGCTTGAGAGAATCCAAGCCTTCTCGGTGGAAGATGCTACAGTGAAAATTCCTTATTCCTAGCTCTTGTGGTTTTGGCTGTGCGTTGATCACCAATCACATCAGTTAGTCAAAACAAAAAGTTTTATAAAAAGAGTTTTAGACGAAATAAGCTTGAGAGCCTCTGATCGAGACTGTAAATAGGTAAGCTCTTAAGAAATTATATGAATTTTATAGATAAAGATTAACAAACGATGGTGTTTATATTATTTTTGTAAGTTTCTTTCTTTTTATTCAGTTTTTGTTTTTGGGAAATGTTTGTATATTTTCTGAAGCATACAAGCTTTTCACATAAAATCTACATGCCCAGATATAGACACATTCATACAAGTGGGTATTAGATATATTTAATGTTTGGACTTAAAATATATCCGTCAATCTGTTAATCAAATTTACTCAGCTTAGTCAATAAACTGTTGTTATGGATATCAGATAATAATATAACGATTTAATTCCTCAGATGGAGCTGGATAGTCCTCATTTCATCAACTGGTATCTGGAGATCCGTTGCTAAAAAGTTGGACGCATTGAAAACTGAGGAAGAAATGCTTGAAATATTCAGAACATAAGTACTTTTACTTTAAATGTATGTGTTAATATAATATGTAAATGTATTTCATTACGTATGTGTTTGTGTGTGTGTAAATATTTATAGACATAGTATTTAATTATTTAGTACAATTTACAAACAAATAATTTCGCGTTTTTTTGTGTTTTTTTATTTTGCGCACATGTTTTTTTTTCTTTTTTTTTTTAATTTCTTTTTAGTTTTACATTTTGCGATAATTATTTTGAGATGCACGAAATTAATTGCAACAATTTAGATTTATGCGTATATGTATGCGTGTACATATATTAGGTATATGTATTTAACAATAGTTTTACCTGTTTACTTTTGAATCTGATCTCTGCGTACAGTTATATAAATAAGTTCTTGTTTTTATGCAATAGGACATTTGTAAGAATATTAAATATTAATATTTCTTTTTGTTTTTCTTGTTTTTTTTTTCTTCTTTTTTTTTGTTTGTTTTTGTTTTCTTTCACTTTAAACTCTTGTTGTTACGTTCGTATTTTAACTGGTAGATAAATGTACATTTAGCTCTCGCCTAGTGCATCGAGTGGATTATTTAAATGAATTAGAATATTTAAACTAAATTAATTAAAATGTATTTACAGTTTTGTTTATGAGCTAGCCTTAGAAAGTATTAGTAAATAATACGCTAATTGTTGTAATTCTCTTAAGGTTTACTTTGTATGTGTGTGAGTGTTTGTGTGCGTGTGTATGTGTTTTTGTGTATGTGTACTTAAAACTAGGCATCTTACGAACGAGTCTGAAATGTCCAGCAATATTTTAAAATATTTTATTCTTTTTTTTTTCAAAACCCTTACAAAACTTTTACCTAACAGCTATTTATACATGTGCTCATCTTTTTTCTTTTTTTATTTTTCGTATAAACTAATATTTAAAATGTAAATGGTTTTTTTTAGCATCATGTTTCTTTTGGACGACGCGTTGATAGAGGTGTATGCATGTGTGTGTGTGTGTGTGTGACTGAGGATTTTTTAGTGGGTTTTTTAAATGGTTTTTCAATACAAGCTTTAATTTAATTGTTGCTGCTGCTTCAAAACATATTCATGCAAAATTCACAAATTATTTATCACAAGTAAGGTATACATTTTCGTACCATGCGCTATGGATTGTATTCAATATATAAGAAAATATATATATAAACTATATATATATATATGTATAAAGAAAATGTTGAAGAAAAGGCAATTTAAAAGAATTTAAAAATAAATAACAAACATTTTGACTAAGTTAGAAAGTAGAAAGGAGGGGGTGGGGGAAATGAAAGGAAAAACTGTAAAGCCCGCTGCAGTTAAATGCACGAGCGTTTTTCGCGCCGTGTTTTGCAACCAAATGTTGCCAGCAACATGTTGCGTGCAACAGAAGAAGCAGAAGTTGAATAAGAAGAGGACGAAGAGCGGCAACGGCTCAGTAGTACAGGTAACTGTTGTTGTATAAATCGTAACGGTAATCGTACGCCTGCTCGCAACATTGCTGCTGTTGCAAGTGTTGCTGTTGCAAATGTTGCTCTTGCTGCTGTTGCCGCTGCATTTGCTGCTGCTGCTCCTGTTGCTGCTGCTGAAAGTTCGACAACCAACTCGTTGTTGCGGCAATACGCAGCAGATATTTTCATTCCTTGTGATGCTGATGCTGATGCGGCGCCTGTTGCTGTTGTTGTTGCTGTTGTTGCTGCTGTTGTTGCTGCTGTTGCTGCTGCTGCTGCTGCTGTGGCAAAAGCTGCTGCTGATGATGCTGCGGCGCCTGCTGCTGCAAATGTGGTGGCAGGCGCGACTGTTGTTGTTGCTGCTGCTGCAGTGGCACGTGCTGCGACTGCGGCTGCACCTGATGATGCCCCTGATGCACCGGATGCAGCGCCGCCTGCTGACTGCTGCTGCTGCTGCCGGCTGTCACCGCGCTGGAAGCAGCTGTTGCCGTGGCGCCATTGTCGGGCTTGTCGCGCGGCAGCAAATAGACGGAACCATCGGCCGCCTGCTGCAGGCTATAGTCAGCCGGCGAGCAGGGATTGCCCTCGGGATCGCGCAGATACTGCAGATGGACGATTTCATTAGCTAAATGATTCAAGGGGCAGGATTTGTTGTGGGGAAACTCACCTGGAAAACATGACGATGCAGCATGGAAAACTTGTGGGAAATGCGTTTGCGTTCGGTTTCGAGCTGATCCCGATCGTGATTCAGCTGCGCCTTGCGCTTCACCACCGTGTTGACCTCATCCTCCAGCGTGAGTATCTGATCCAGTTTGCGCTTGCGGCAATTCTGTGCCGCAACCTTGTTCTTGCCACGCCGCCGAATGTCACGTATCAGCGACAGCTGATTCTCGCTCAGATCGTACTTGGACAGGCGCTCATTGAACTCGTCCATGGGCAGATTGATGATGTCGCCCACGGCAATGGGTATGTTGAGAGCACGGGCGCGCTTCTCGTCCCGCGACAAATGCTCGTCCTCCATGGCGCTGGCACTGCTGCTGCCGCTGTCCGACTTGGCGGCATGTTTACTACCTGCAACGGGCTTCTTGTCGCGCGGATGCGGTCTGCTTAGGGAGCCACTGCCCTGGGGCAGTGCTCCGTTGCCTTGGGGCAGTGCGTATGTGTGATTCAGCTGGACAACGCCCTGCGATGTCAGGGGTGCACGTGGCATGCCGTAATCAGCTGTAAAGGCGCTGGCCGCGCTCATCCCGTACGCCTGATGATAGTCCTTGGACAGAACCGGCGCCATGGCAGCGGCTTCGCCCACGCTGCTGCTGCCCCCGCTGCGCTGCATGCCCGTAAAGGCCGCCGCGCCCGCCTCATACTCGTACTTGATGCTCTGCACCTGCGGTTGCTGCTGATGCTGCTGAGGCTGCGGCGTGGCTGCCACTGGCGGCGCTGTGGCAGTCAAGGCGCTGGGCGTTTGCTTGTGCAGATCCCGCTTGCCATATAGCTGATGCTTCTTCTGTGCCACCGGCGGCTGGCGTGTATTGTTGTTGTTGTAGCTAAAATCGTACGGCCCGCCGTATTTGGCCTGGTGATAATCCTGTGCCGAGTCGCTGCCCTCGCCCCACTCGCCGTCCGAGAGCGAGGGTACACGCTCCGAGCCCATCGAACTGACCGCACTGTCACTGGACGCGTCCAGGCGATCCCCGCCACCCTGTGCCCCACCAGCGCTGGCCAACAGATCGCTGGTCATGCCCACGCCAGCTGCGCCCACGCTCACGCCTACGCCCACGCCCACACCAGCACCAGCTACAGCTGCTGCTCCGGCTGCACCGCTCATAGAGGCAACACCACCAACAGCTACGCCAGCTACGCTATTGGGATTCGCATGGCTCCCAATGGTCAGAGTTGAGCTGCCCGCGTTGCTCACATGTCCACTGCTGGGCAGGCCCAGCACCGAGGAGTTGTTGCTCGTGCTGTTGTCCACCATGCGACAGAAACCTGTCCGAGCGAGAGAGAAGCAATAAACAACATTGTAAATTAGAAAAGTTGCTCTCTATTCAAATTTAAATATAAATATAGATATAACAATATATACATACATATATAATTATAATTATATCGTACAGTGAAAGCTCGCCTAACGAACGAGCGTCTAACCTTTCAGTTCAATTTTCTTTAAATAACCTTTTCGACTATCTGTTATCATTTTTCGCTACTCTTAATAAAATATACCTTATGCAAATAAATAAATATTCCACTCTCACGAAATTTCAATTTTTTCATGCAATTATATTATCTCTAATTTACCAGAGCTTATGTAAAATTCTAAAAACAAATATGAATTATTTTTAGAGATTTTCCTTCTTTTCCCTATATTAATTTTACTTTGCCTTTTTCCCCCAAGCGAGCTTTCACTGTATGTGTAGATTCCTGCTCTATATAGATTAGCTTTTTTGCACCTTTCGCTTATTCAGCATATTTTTATATACATATGAGAAAATGTCGCAGTCATTTTACGTATTCACACCGTATTGCTTATCGTCGCGGTAGCTCCTTATCTATATCAACCTCTATCTCTAGGCTGTCCCCAAGCTCCCAGGTATACCAATTTTTTGAACGTCTCACTTTCCATTCCATGCACATTGCGAAATGTCTGAGGGTAGTTAAATGTATGTATATACATATATGTATATATATACCTATCTATATGTACCCGAGAGGTCTGTTGAGCGCTATTTTTTGGGTCTCGGCTTATCTTATCGCCTTGCTCGTTGAACCATGTGATCTTAGGTACTATGCTTAAGCTTGTAAGCGCAAATGAAGTTGAATATATATAGAAAACTTGAGATATACATTTCTGAATGTTTCGATATAAGTTATATGCTACAATGCAATATTCACATTTATTTATATTAACATTTTAATCTGATTTTCCATTTATTAATCTAAGTAAAAACTCGTTCGATAAGTATTTCACATATTTTCCATAATCTAACGGTTGCAATTTAAAGAAAAACTCTTGAGACGAGCAATGTCGGGTAATGCCAGCTAGCATATGCAGACAGTGAAAGCTCTCTTTAAAGGACACCTACGGTTACAGTTTATATCCTACATACAAGTTCGAAGGTGCCCGCCCAAAATGTTGAGTCCCAATCATTGTCACATTTGAGGGCAAGTAATTAAGCTCAATTTTTGGCTCATTATTTTAAATGTGAGCTGATTAAGGTAACATATATGTATGTGTACTTATTCAGCATTGTCTATACGTCTATACGTGTGCCGGCATGGCAAGGTCAAGCCCATAAACATTGATGACTTGGCAAAATACAATACAAAATTGTAGGTCGAAGTTATCAGTGGGCAGAGTGCAATACGAATAGCGCCCTGGAACATGCCACGAAAAAACAAAATAAAAATAAAAAAAACCTAACTAATAACGGAAGTTTAATAGAGATAACGGTTAAAGCTTTTGCACGTTTTAACAGCGCGCTGAAGAGAATGCGCACATTTGTTGTCTTTGTCTAAAAATGTCGCAAACGCAAACACGTAACCCAATAACGTAATTTCTTTTGACTTTTTTTTTTGTCATTTTATGCCAAAAATGCATTGACAAAAAGAGAGAGAAACAGCGAGAGAGAGCGAGAGGGTGGCGCGACAACAATTAGTGCGTTCATAATAAAAACATTCGTACATTGAGAGCGCTAGAATATAACGACTCAACGATATCGTGCTATGTATTTTTTTGTGTTGTTGTTTTTGATATTGTGCTTTAACGTTATTGCTTCGAATAAAATGACTCAGCAGTTTAAAAATAGTAAACAGCCAACGGCAACAGCAGCAGCAACAAAACTTGCTGAGCGCGCATTAGAGAGAGTACGTGTGAGTGTGCCAGTGTGTGTGAGCGACGCTCACGAGAGCGAAAACGATGTTGCGCGTGTGAGAGAGCGCGCTTTAGAACATTGTCGTTGTCGTTGCTGCGCAACGTTGCTGATATCAGCAGCAGCGGCAACGGCAGCAGAGCTGGTTGCGCAGCATGACTAATGAAAAAAATTGTTACGCGGCAAATATTTAAATGGGTTTTGTGCTTTTGACTTGTACGCCTGAGCATAAAAATAAAACACCGACTGCGCTGGCAGCGGCCACCACCCGCACTGGGCGCCGATGCCGCTGACGCTGCCACTGCCACCGCTTCTCTGGCGCTATCAAATACGCTGCTCATTTTCACACATTTTTCCCCTTGCTCTCACCTGTTGATTTGCGTATTGTCTAGTCTGGGCGGCCGTTTTTGGGGCTGTTTCTCGTGTTCGTTTGCTCGATTATTTTCGATTTTGTTTTATTTTATTTAAATTTTTTTTTATTTTTTTTGCCACAAAAATACGTTACTCGCGCGTCATCAAACGTTCTAAATTCGCGATGCACCAATACATGTGAGAACAGTTTTAAATATGTGTATGTATGTGTATCACGTATGCATGAATTTGGTGTGTTGTGCAGTTTCTAGTGCCGCTTTCGCGTTTGATTAATGTGCCAAGTGCGTCATTGTTTCATTTATCAATAAGTCTTATTAATTTATGTTAATTGTATAAGAGTGCTGTCACGTTTCTTGCACGTAGTCGTTTTCCTTTTTTTTTTCTTCGTATATTATTGTTTGCTAATTTTTTTTTTACTACTATTTCATTGAATACACATATTTACTTCACTATCGTATTCGATTGTTCGTGTTCGACTGATTGACTCGGAATTGTGCGGTGTTCTTGTTGCTTTGCTTTTGTCATGCTCATTTTTAAATTTTGCCTGAATTGAGCGCGAAACACGAGCGGGCCGCGAGCGGTCGAAAAGAGCCGAACGTGGCGACGATTGAGCTCGCGCCGCTGAGCAAGCGTTGTTCTTCACTCAAATTTAAACTAATTTCACGAATTTTATGCTAATCAGAATACGGCAAAGCAGTGCAGAGCAACAACTGAGCTAACAGCAAAATGTGCCAGCAACAACGGCAGGCAACAGTCAAAAAAAGCTTGTCAGTTTTCAAATTCTCTTGCGTATGTGTGTGTGTGCCTTGTTATTGTTGTTGCTGTTGTTGTTGCTTAGCTTACGCACGCGTTGTTTTTGTTATGCTGTCGCGCAACTTGAGCAATGTTCTGGAGTGAAAGCTCCGGCCGCCGAGTCAGCAGCGCATGTGGGTGTGACTCAAACTGAATTCGAATGAAGTCTATTTAGCCCTTGGGGCCTGGCTTCTGGCACAAACACTCAAGTATTTGTAGTATGACAAATTTATAGTATTAGTTATGAATTCATATATTTTTCTTTTATGAAATAAGAAAAATGACTAAAACAACTGAAATTGACGTAATTTAATGTTGATAAAAAGCTTTTAAAGCTTTGGCTAGTTTACGAACTGAATAAAAAGTACAGAATATATAATGGAAAGTAACAAAAATAATAATTTAATTCTTTCGATTTTTAAATAAAATCCTCTTTAAATATTTAAAAACTTGATCAAATAATTATAACATATGCAATTACTGAAAACGTAATTTAATTAAATTCATTAATTTACTAGATAGTTAAAATTATATATTTAGAACGCAAGATATTTACACATTTAGATTAATATGTGAGCAACTCTCTCGCACGCTCAGAGATAACAAAAATAACTCGTAAAGCTCTTGACAAGCTTTAAGCTTTCAAAGCTTGAGTTGTGCACAGGTAAGGCATTTGTACTAAATTAAAAAAAGTTGAGCAAAGCAATAAAACAATATTTATTGCAAATTGCCAATTTCGATAGTTCATGATAGTAGCTAAAGGCAAATTAGCTTCATGATAGACCAAAAAAAAAAAAAAAAAGTTCTAAATCTATAGATTCCTATCAAGGTGATTACTGCTTATTAACTGATTGTAAATGGGAAGAGAGCTATTGTTATTGATCACTTACTCTCCGTCATATCCATCAAGTGAAGATCCTCGTCGTTGAAAAACGAATTGATTAAACCATCCGTGTGATTCACGTCCGAAGAAGTGTTCTGAAATAACAAATCGGTTAACACTCTCTGCGTAAAATCATAATTCATATTCAATCATATAGCCGGATCGCCGATCGCTGATCGCTGACGATCGCTGGATCCCAGATCGCTTACCGCATAATACATCATCTCGTGTTCCATTTTGTAGTTGCTGCTGGCAGCGGCCGCAGCGGCTGCAGCGGCAGCAGCAGCGCCATCCACCTCGTGACTGGAGTTGGTCAAATGCATGCTGGAGGACACCGCCGAGCCCAGGTTGTGACCATAGTGGGGCTGACCGCCGGCGGCCGAGCAGAGATCGCCCAGCGTCGAATTGGCATGCAGCATGGCCGCATGGTGGCCGTGTCCATGGCCATGATGCGGTGGCGGCGGCGGCGGTGGTGGCGGCAACGTGGCAGCCGGCTGGCCGTACTGAGCGGCATGCTGGGCGCTGGGTGGCACGGCTGGACTCTGGTACGAGTAGCTGGTGTAGTGCGGCGGATAGGGCGGCATATCGGAGACGCCGCCGACCACGCCCATGCCCATATAGGTGGCAAAATCCTGTAGACGCTCCATGGAGACGCTGCGATTCAGGCGCGGCATGCGGCCCTGGAAAAAGGAGTAAATGATTAATTTGTGTGAAAATGAGAAGCTACGCCAAACTGTTGATGTATTAACAAGATGAGAAGGGTTTAGAGAGATGGACTGAGAGAGAGAGAGAGAGAGGGAGAGGGAGAGAGGAAGACTCATTGTGAAATAAACTAATAAATAAGCGATCAATCATGCAAGACTCCGTTTACGGAATTCTCTAGAATTAAGCAACAATAAGCCGCAGACAAGACAAGAAAATAAAAAAAAACAGATACAAAAAATAATAAAAGATACAAAAAAAAAAAAAAAGAAAAAACTAAATTCAAATTGCGCTGCAAGTAAAACTTGACTTGTTTGTTGTTTGTCCGTCCCGCCAGCCGACGGATCTTTTAAGCCAAAAAACGTGCACAATGTATCAATCTGGCGATTTTGGTTGCGACTTGGGTTGCCCCCGAAGATCGATCAACATGGAATTGAAATACAAATTCGTATCGTTCAATTTGACAAGTGCCGCAGTCAGCGGTCGCATTCGATTTGGGTTGCCTTTCAGTCAGCTTCAGCAACAGTATCTGTATCTGTATCTCTATCTCTATCTGCATTTGTATCTGTATGTGATCGACAGTTCGTGCTGTGAGACGACTTCATTAGTCGAAGCTTTTGTTATTCTTAATTATCGGTCTGGTTTATTTATTTGCTTAACTAATTCCAGTAGAGCTCTTCGTATTGCATACAGCCAGGCGTGGGCGCCAGTCTAAAATATATGCACATATATTACCACATACCTCACGGATACACACACACACACACACACACACACACACGCACACAAGCTGAGGGACTCTCGCGCGTTCCTCGAAACAATTTGTTAAACGCCGCAATTAAGCGCTAAAAGCCGCCAGCCATCAAACCTGGCCCAAACACTGACGTTGATGCACTTGGAGGATGCGGCCGGCATTGACATTCAGATTGAGTTGCAGATAAATTTTAACAACGAAATATGACGCGAGGACTGAGTAGGTGTAAAATGGAACAACAACAACAGCAACAGAAAGGGAGATAAATCAAATTGAAACGAAGCGAACGGAATTTAAGTGAATTGAATTGAACCGAATTGAACTGAACTGAACTCAACTGAAATGAACCGAACCGGTGAACGTTCCGTTGACGGCGACTTTGACTCCTTGACGTTGAGTTGTCGTGTGAGATTTGGGCCCGAGACAACATTGACTGACAGTGCTCAGATACAGATACAGCTAAAGATACAGCACCAGCCACATGCTGGAGATACAGATGCAAAAGCAAACCGAATGCAGCTCAGACTTGGCATGTGTGTGTGTGTGTCTGTGTATGTGTGTATGTGAGAGAGGCTGTACAAACACACAGTCATGTGTGTGTGTGTGTGTGTGTGCACATCTAATATATGCCTCAACACGCTCCTGAGCAAACAGGTAAAACAACAACCGAAGCCAGTCGCCAGGGCAGGTAAACGGGGCGTTTACTTTGGCCAGTTGCATGTGCAGAGTGTAAATCTGTGTGTGTGGATTGGACTGTATGTGTGTGTGTGTGTGTTGGGCCGAGTGTGTGTAATTTCAATTGTCACTGTCTTGTCATTAACTTCTGGTGTTAGTTTGCCAGCCACTGGCCATTGTTTTGTCGCGTTTCACACGCAAAGCAAACCAACTGCAGGGGCTTAGATACGGTAGCAGTCTCACAATCTTCACGCACACGCACACACACACACACACACATACACATACACATAAAGACATGCTTATAAATGTATGGAGACAAGTCTTGAGGCGTTGCCGCATGCTTTCATTAGAGTTTTTGCCGTTAGCTCAGGCTCCAGTCAAACTTAACGCTCAGAGTACCGTTTCAAGAAATTGTTGCACGATGTTCGGCATAGCTGTCAGATCGGAACTATAAAGATTTATCGGCCCAAATATATTTATTACTTAAGCAGCTTAGCATTAGACCGAATATACATATTTATGCACACTCATGATTAATCAATCCAAATAATATTCATTTGATTAGTTGAAAAGAAGTTTAGAATGTTTGTTTAGGATATATTTTATAAACTTAACATTTCTTAGACAATCCCACATCCAGTTACTAGCCTATCGATAACTGTAGATAAGTTAAAATTTCATATTCATATTTGAAAAATAAATCATAGCATAAAGAATGTAATAGATTTCAATCTTCTAAGCTAGCAAAGTCTCATAGAAAGCTCTACTTTTATGCAATAAAGTAATTTATATAATATATAGTGATATAAATATCATAAAGAAAGAACTGTGAACTCTTTCAGAAATCTTAATAACTTCTTAAACACGGATCAATTTAGTTTAGATCTAAAAAATCTTTATAGTTTCTTAAATATATCTCAGATACTTCTAAGGAAAAGCTCTCTTTATTCTTAAGTGAAGATCTAGTAGGTCTTAATAAAAGCTCTATGAAATCATAGAGGAAGCTCTATAAATGCCTTAGGAATTCTATGTACTGTTGAGAAGCTCTTTTACCTTACCATACTCAACTGAATATACCCAAAGCAAACTATTTTACATTTTAAAGCTCTATTAATTTAAAAAAATATATTTTCTCGGGAAGAAAGCTGTTTAATACAGGTTTAATCACTTTTAAAATGTGATAATTTTATTGGAAAAGCTCTTTCAAATTGTTTAGAAAAGCTCGTTGAACTCTTGAAAAAAGTTTTGTTGACGCTTAATGAAATCTTTAAGAAAGCTCTATTAGTCTTTAAGCTTCAATAGGCTAATTTTTAAGTTCTCAAGAGTATTCTCTTTTTTTTTAAAGGTATATTTAAGGTGTAAGAAAGTTACATTTACCCTTAAAGAAAAGATCTTTGAACTCCATTCAATATTAGCTCTCTAGACTTGGTGTGAATACCCTTATTATGGGGTATCAACAATATTATTAGGAGATATCCATAACAATCTGAGCTTAATGGCAATTGCGGGAATGCCCAGAGATCTTGTAATTAGTTCTTTTTTAATGAATTTAAGCTCCTAAAATTTCTTAGCTTATAACAATTTATTGCGCAATTCATTCATAATAGAAATTGATATACGTACTAGTTACAAATTCTAGGAAATTGTTCAAATATTTGTTTGTCTAAACGCAATTGCTTTTGTTGAATAGACATATATTTGTTTAATTAACTTTGCCATTAGACTTGTATATCCGTAATTAGCTTATTGCTTGATGCTAAAATTTCCCAAAAAACTTTCACCAAAAGGAAATTCCAAATCTCACGTTTTAAGCCAAGCTCCGATAGTTAGGGATTGTGTCTCTGTTCGCCAACATCGATTGCTGTTTTTTATTTTTTTGCTAGTACTACATTTTTTTGCGCTTTTTTGTCATTAATTTGATTTATGTGTGCGCAAAACGAGTCTCAAGAGGACAGCGACAGCCATCAAACTGTTTACATAAATTGAATTAAAAACGTACAAAAAGCAGAAATCTCAAGAGCAGCGAAAAAAACTTGTACATATATATATATACATATCTCGAAGATGCTGTAAAATAATTAATAAAGTTTTTTGCGCTGATTTTGTGCTAAGCTTTTTGTAAATATTTAAAATTCACATAATTAAAGCTGCGCGCGGCGATTAAGGCGCCGCAGGGTTGGGCTGAGTGGTGGTAGAGGGGGGGGGGGGGGGTCGCACAGAGCTGCAGGCATTAAAAGATACTTTTTTTTGTTGTATTCGCGCTTACTAAATGGAGATTTAATTGCAGGGGCTACTGCAGCAGCAGCAGCAGCAGCAATTGAAGTGCCCGCAGTCGAGTCAAAGCTGCAATCAAGGCGTAGAGCTGAGCGGGCGGATAGGGTTTGCGGGGGGGACAGGGAAGGGGGCAGGGCTGGCTTGGCGGCAAGTGCCACCGAATTCAATAAACACTTCGCCACGCGGAAAAGTCAAGTGGCGCATTGCAGCAACAACAACAACAGCAACAACAAAGCGGCTTTAATGAACACGGAGCTAAGCCAAGTTTTTGTATTAAGCCCCCCTTTTGTTTTTTTGCATTGTGATTGCAATTAGCAGACAGTGGCGGCGGGACGAAGGGGCTGCTGGGGCTCAGCCAGAGGTTTAGTTACGAGCACAAATGGCAAATTAAATGTTATCAGGAAGCTGACACTTTGCACACACACGTATTACATAATCATAATCAAGATCGACAGAGTGACTAAAGCCTGCCGCTCGCCTAATGACACTGGCGGGCCAAGAGCGACAGGGCGGGAAGAGCGAGAGAGGGAGGGAGAGGGAGAGGGAGAGAAAGGTAGCTGGCGGTTAAGCCGTCGCCTTTGCCGCTTTTCAGGATTTGCCGTTGCGCTTCCTGCGAAAGCCAAAAACAGATCATCTGGCTCATTAAATGGCTTTGCTGCAAGTGCAGCGAACAAGTAGCCGCAGCAACCCGCTGTGCATTCAGAAAAAAAAACAACAATAGGGTAGCATAGGGGTTAGGGTTAGGGTCAGGCTTCGGGTACGCGGTTTCACCTCTAATCCCCGTTGCGGCTGACCACAGCGTGCGGCATTTTGTGTGTGTGGCTCGACGCAAAAGACTTAACAGTAATTGCCGCTGACTTCATGACTGCTCAGCTGTGCGTGTGTGTGCGTGTGTATGTGTGTGCGAGTGTATCTTTGACAACTGTGGATGGCCTGGCATCTATTCAATAGCTGCCATTGTTCGAGTTCATTAGATGCGTGCCACAGAGCCAGGCCAACTATTTAGACGGCTTCGCTCATTCACATGTTTTGCTGGTTTTGATCGTTTGATGCTGCACTTGTTTAGCTGGATTTGCGGTGGGATTAGGCCCGGGGACAGAAGACATATAGCACCCAAATAAATAGATCAACAAGCGCACAAAAGCTACTACAAGAAATTCATGCACTTTAACTTTTCTACATTTATTATCGAAAACTGAAAGGAAGGAACCTACTTTTTGACCGATCGTTATATGGTGTGGTAGTCCGATCCGTCAATGGTTCATGACGATAGCTTTAAAACTAAGGGACTATTCGCATAGAAACAGACAGACGGACCGACAAACATGTTGATGCTGATCTAGAATATACTTATATAATTTATATGGTCGGAGATATCTCCTTCTATGCGTTACACACTGCATGACTAGATTCTAATACCCTCTATAAGGGTATACAAACTTGGTAGCGCAGTACTCCAATCACAGTGTCATTTTATTTAATTATAATAAATTATTTCAAGAATTAAAACCCAAAAGCAGTATTTTTCATAGTGTGATACTATTTCTGAAGGTGACATTTAAACTAAAACTAAAAAAAAGAAGGCTGAAAGTGGGCGTGCCTTCAATTTTTGTGACTTGATCTTCAGAGGAGAAATCTTCGGAAATCTTTAGAGATGTCTATAATGGATGTCCAGTTCCGAAACTATGACTTACATCTATATATACATTTATATATATTAGAATGTGTAACAACTTTAATTGACGAGTATTTGATCGGAGGTTCAAAGTTCCTAGCGTAAAAAAGGATTGCTAACATACGGTTAGACGGCCAGAAATTGGCAAATTGTAGCTAGATCAATGTGAAATATGCATAATTTATACAAAAATGCATATTTTCACACGAACTTTTGTAATTAATTTCAAATATTATTTATTACAAGACCTGGAAGACCTTAGAGTTCTATGATAACTTTGCAATTGGAAGAGTCCATTATCATAACATGTCAAGTAACACAATAACTATATGAATATGCATGAGAATTCTATTCAAAATAATGTTCGACTGCAGAAACATATATAAAATAAATATCTTTAGTACAGTTGCTGCCTTAATTTGGGCTGTGAGTCACATTTTGCATAGTTGTATTGCAGCAACGAATCAAAATCATATCAATAGGTGGCAGCATGGTGGCAGGGGGGCGGGGTGGACTTGCAGCTCCAGCAGAGCATACAAGCTGCGCAAACAAACGAAACAAGGCCCAGACAGAGCTTCACACAGATCAGACACATCGTGAGGGCAGCGTAGCCCAAAAGAATCTTTACAAGACTTGAGCGCAGCTGAAGAGGAGCAGCGGCAGCGGCAGCAACAATTTTGAGATGAGGCAACAACAAATGCACATATGTATATACACAGATATATGTATATGTATACGTTGCTCGCCTCAATCTTTTTGATGAGGCAGTTACAACAAAAGCCAACAACGAGCCACAGATTGACGAACTTGTGGCTGAAACGAGAAACGGAACGGATGAAGGCAGCGGATGGAGCGTGGAGTGTGGATGGGGTTTTGGATATATACAACCAGATTTGAAGCTTTGTACAAACAGCTAAAAAAAAAAAATCGAAAAAGAAATAAATAAGAAAAAGAATAACAACAATGATGCGAGCCAAGATCAAGTGCTCGAGAACGGAGCACGTGAAGAAAAAAGTCCAAAGCAGCAGGCAGCGAGGCAAAAAAATGAATCAAGAAGATGAAAAACACTCCAAAACGACGTGCAAATGATCCTTGAATGGCTTTAAATGTACACATATATACTTATATACACATATTCATATATATATATATATATATGTATATGTATATATATACAAAGAGATGGGGCTGGGCACAACGGATGCGAGCACTTAAAAAACACGCATCCGCACTGGCTGCTCGCAGGATTCGAGATGCATTTATTTTGGGCTTACCTGATGATGGCCATGATGGTGATAGCCCGCCGAGCTGGGCGGCTGACGCTGGAAGGCGCTGACCGGTCCACTGCCCATGGTGTTGGCATAGTTGGCGCTCGCCTGAACGGCGCGCTGATGCGCTGCCGCGGCGGCCGCATGATGGGCATGATGGGCATGGTGGTGCGCCGGATGGTGGTGCGCATGGGCATGGGGATGGGCGTGATGGTAGGGCGGTGCGGTTGATTGTAACATTTCGTCTAATTCCTTTTTGGCCTCGTCATCTAAATCGAACAGGGGCGAGCCCACAGAGTCCTGCAGATCCTCAAAATCGCTGGCCGAGTAACTGGCCTCGTTATCCTTATCGATCGACTCCTGCTCCACAAAGGCCAAATCCTCACCAGTTTCGGAGACAATGCGCGTCGCTGGCTTGCTATTCAATGCGGCAGCAGCAGCTGCAGCAGCGGCCTGCGATGTGGATGCAACCGAATCGTTGCTTAGCTAAAACATTTTCAGAGAAAGTTCGCAGTTTAGACAGAGCCTCGGCGAAAGAGGGAATGCAGGGAACAGAACTTACCACGTCGTCTACAAGTGGAAAGGGAGACAGTTGCAGCACGTCGTTGAGCAGCTCATCCAGCGGCAAGCGTATGTATTCACCTGTGGGTGGCAAGAATAGGCATTTAAGTCAAGTCATCTCCAGGCACAAATCAATTGAATAATATACTAAAGAAAAAAGGGCATTAGAGACCCCAAGAGGCGCACATCGAACCACTTTACTTTCCTTTCTACAATTTCGAAAACATTTGTAAATATACAAAAATATTTTGATGCCAGCCAAAACTCTCCAGAGTGTCATCAATAATTTAGCAAAAAATATATATTTAATCCCAAGAGAAGAAACGAAACTGGGCTCAAAGCAAAAAAAAAAACAGTAGCACTTCCCAGTGGAATATGATTGCAAATCAAAAAGATCAAAACGATAAATAAACAAGAGTGCAACAATCATTAATCATAAATATCTAAAGATCATAGTAGATGCCTGCAACTGACGGAAGCAGCTGAGAAAATGGCCAAAAACTGTACGGAAAAGTCAATTCCAAGTAAATGCTTAATTTATGATTCGTTTTGACAGCTTCGAGTTCGAAATGCACAAATATAAATATAAGCAAAACAAATAAAAGTGCTCCAGTCGGGTGTGCTCGACTGGTGGATGCCCTGTACCGAGCGCCGAGCTGCCGTTACGGGCAAGCTGCGGATGCACTTCTTCTTCCCCTAGTCCCAAACTTGATTAACTTCGGTTTTCGTAGTCCGATCTTTATCAAACTTTGACTTTAGTGAATCGATCTATTCGTAAGGTAAAATATTTTGGATATATACTACTCGAGGGCCTATCCATAAACTAAAATATTCGGGATGTATAAAACTATATGCTACTCGAGAGCCTACAACTAATTCAGATATGCTAAAAAAAAACATGATATCGATATAGATTCTTATCGTTTTCTGGAAAACAGGCCGCTTATCGATGATTCGGACTGCGCGTGACATGGGCAAGTTTAAAGCTCCTAAAGTTCCCAAGAGTATCGACTCGAACCTTGATGATGACCGAGAGTAGCTGGAGCTGCTTTCTACTGCCTGTTAGACACATTTGCATAGGGTATAAAAGAACCTCAATCAAATATCTATTCCAAAGCTTCTGTATCGCTTACAATAGCTGAGAGCAGAATGGGCCACAAAATATTGACAAAAGTTAAATATTTGCATTGGGGTATTGTAGGGAAAAACGAAATGGGAAATGCGAGTCCACATTATCAGTAAATTACTACTTAACATCACCTTCAATTCCACGAAAGGTAGTGTCCGAAAGTGGTAGCTCGACAAACTAAATAATAAATATAAATATGTGGCTCAAACGGTTGCAAGAAACTGGTGGGCGCACCACAAAACCGGGCACTCGACCAGACCATATCTAGATAAAAAAAAAAATATATAAAAAAATGGGAAAAAGAAGGAACAAAAAAGTTGGTCGGGTCCGCTCAAGTGCTGTGACGACGCTCACGACCTTTGCGGCTGGCACTTGAGTAGGGTCAGAAAATTAGAATAAATAAACGGCCGCATGGCTGGAACAATTCTTTCTCAATGTTGTTCTTACGATTGGTTACAAAATACATTCCATTGCGACCATTTTCTGGCCAACACACACACACACATACAGAGACAGACTACGGCTGTTTGGCCATGTTTTTTCTAGGCCTTAGCCTGTTATTTTAGGCCCGGCATTTAATTCGGTCTTTTTTTTTTTTTTGGTAACAGTTTGGCTGTAATTTAACTATGCATGTGTGCATGTGTGTGTGTGTGTTAGCTGTTTACTTATCATTTTTGGGCTTGTTGTTTGTCTCTTCTGTTCTTAGCCATGTTGCCTGCGTGTTTTGCTTGGCTTGGCCGCATTGTTGTAAATGTCTATAAAAATATTATTCGATTTGCCTTGCGTTTTGTTTGCTGTGTGTGTGTGTGTGTGTGCCGTCTGTCACCAGCAATTAAGCGACAACGGCCTAAAAGGTGTTGGACTTTGTTCACATATACGGCCTTATAATATTTCCGTAGCTCGTAAAAGGCGTTGATGGAACAGCTTTTGTTTGGGCTCGTCGCCTCGTTGGGCGTTCTTCAAGTTTTATTTTTGATTACCTTTCAGGAAGTTTCATTCAACCAATGCTTAATGGCCTGGAATTGTCAACAGCTACTAGTGCTTGTGTGTGGGCGGGGGCGTGGCAGTATAACCAATATGCATGCCTAATCAGATGCTATAGCAACTAAATTGGGTAAACATCCTGGGGGGCGTATGCCGTCGGCGAAAAAACGCTTTCGATAAAAGCCTTTTAGCCCAATCAAATGCTTGACTTGAATATATCTCAAAATTGTACCTCATATGAGCATATATCAAATAAAAGGAGTCCAATTTCTGGAGTTTTTTAAACAAGATATAGATATAGATAGACAGATAAAGTTGCTTATTAGACTTTAATTAATAATAAGCAAGACTCTTTTACTGTTTGAACAAGTTAGGGAAATCAACTTTGAACATGGAATATGAAAAACTACTTACAAACATTCTGTAGGCCTCCCTCTTTTTATGTTTCGAGATCAATGAATTTATAAGTCTAATTGAGCCTGTGCAGAGACAACAGAATAACGCTTAATGAGCGGGTGGAGCTTTGTAGTCTATTTAATAGAAAATTTCGAGGTTCTCCAGAATGACAAGTTTTCCTTTTCTTACATTTAATTCTTACATTTTAAGGAAACTAGTTCAAATATATTAAAAAGGAAATACCTGAGGCAAATGCTATTCAAAATGCGACTTGTCCTTTAACTCATACAAAGTTGGGTTCTGCATTTATGAAATTGTGCGAATAAAACTAATTGCAATATTGCAATAGATAAATAGCAAAATTTGTCGCAGGAATTCAAAGAAAAGCAAAGCCTAAATAAACAGAACCTTCTGAGCACAGAATCTCAGTTATCTTAACATAACATAAGTTACGATTTGAACAGCCCCTATCAGGCATAGATCTCTATAAGCAGCAGAAACTCTGTAACTATAATCGCAAACCATCTTAAGTTGTTGCAGCCTGTCATAATTAACAACAACTACGTGGGTCTTATTTGTTAGATAGGAATGTGGCAATGCCAGCTGACAAAAATGAATATCAAAATAAGGCGGTCAAATCAATAGATTGTAGCACCTCCATCAAATCAAACCAAAAAAAAAAACGAAGGCGATTCGTACAAACCTTTTCTTTATGCAATTGCAATTGCAATTTATGCGAGCGTAGCTGTGAAATATATTTTTGTAATCCAAACAAAGGCAACAACAGTCGAAAAGTGTGATTCGAGTTTATTTTTTTTCGCTAGCCTTTTGTTGCGCAGATTGAACACAAAATTGTTGCAATAAATGCCGTTTGTTGTTGTTGTTGTTTTTACAACTCTTTGACAATTATGTAATGTCGGGCTATGTGTGTGTTGCAGAATCAACAATCACAACGGCAACAACAACAGTTTCCGCTGCAGACTTTTTCACAATCTGATTGTTCGATATTGAAAATGAATTTTTGTTGATTATTTTTTTTTTGACTTGTTTTTATTTGGTTTTTTGTTGTTGTTGTTGTTAGCCGTCTCGTCGCTGGCTTTTTAGAATCGCACAATGGTCACACTTGAGGCAGCGCCTGGCTTGGTTGGGTTGCCTATTGTTAGCACTAAGTTGCACCCTGTTTAACGTTTGGTAACTCCTATTATTTATGCCACATAGCGAGACTTTCACTTTTTCCACACTCGTTGCGGTTATGTGGTTGCATTTATTGTTGTGTTTGCATATATATATTAGATATATATTTTATAATATTTTTAGTTTTAGTCTTTACACAGTTTATAGCACAGTGGTTTAAGCCAGCAAATCACCTGACTTTATTTTTCTGGAATGTCACTTGTCATTTGCCGCAGCCAAAATTCCTTCGTTTTTTATAAATATATATATATACATATATGTATATATTTCTTTTTAAGCACGCCCACGTTAAAAAACACAGCACAAAACGTGGCTTCTTTTTCTTCTTCTTTGAACGAATTCTTTAGCAGCAAACAAACGCGCGCGCGTCAAGCGTTGAGCGTTTCTCGAGCGTTTATAAAAATTCAAATACGATTCTAAATGCCTTGACGGCGGCTTCGCACCATGGCGGCCGCAGCGACGTCGGCAGCGAAGCCAGCACAAAAGAGAAATGGCGTTGCCAGCTTAAACAGGCGCAACAGCAGCAAGCGCAAGCGAGACAACTATATGCACTTCCTCTCTGTGCATGTGTGTGTGCGTGTGTGCTGCTGCAGCTTCTGCTGCCGCGACGCGGCCTTTGTTCATGCGCACAAGCAGCAGCTGCTATGTGTGAGTGTGTGTGTGCATGTGTGCCGCAGAGGCGGAGCTTAGCTGCTTCGTGTATATGTATTTACATTCGTCTGCGTTACTTTTGCTTTTGGCTGTGTTGTTGTTGCTGCTGCTTTTTTAACATGGACGCTCCGCGCTTCTTGCGGAAAAACAATGAGAAAAAAGCTAAAAAAAAAACAGGTTTCTACTATTCTATTTGACGCATTTTCAGCTTTTGAACCTTTTTTTTCTGCCTTAGTTAAAAAACACGATCTAATCAAGTAATTAAAGTTACGAGTGGGCTTAAAGAAATTTCAAAGCGGCAGGATAAAAAGCCTCAATGGCAACTTTTAATCGAAAATAAGCTAATGGAAATTAAAAAATTCAAGACATGTATATGAATAATTAAGAACTGAAGAAACCTATGCGAATGCAAAATTTCTTAATTAAAATATAACATTTTAGCAGGGAGGCAAATTAAAACCCAGACAATAAATGCAACGGAAACGCTTTAGCATGGAAATTAATCTTAAATAAAGTAATCAAATAAATAAAAATGTAAAGGAATCCATAACGTTCGAATTTCCACAGGACATTAAAATACAATATTCAAGCAAATAAAATGTAATTAGAAAATTAATAACCCTTGACTTCAGCTCAATTTCTTGCATTCAAATTCAAGATATAAACAAAGAAACGGCATTTAACAAAATATAAAAATGAAAACCGAACGATAACGGTACAGATATATACCATAATTTCTAGATATCATGTACTGGCAAATAGCGCAGCTGAAAAGCCTTTAGGCGCTGCCTCAACTCCCCGCCCTTTGCCTGCAATGTACGCAGTTTCTCTTGATGCGTCTCAAGCAGCGCCAATTGATCGGTTACTCCCGCCAGCTGCTCATTTAGCTCGCGGCGTTTGTGCTCCATTTCGAGATGGAGCTGATGCACCGAGCGCGTCAGTTGTTGCCTCACTTGTTGGCCAAAGCCAGCCGCCGTTTGTGGCACACCTTCGCGCAGGCGACGCTGCAGGTGGCGCGTGTATTGGGCCTTGAAGCTGCGCTCCTGCGCCCGCGGCGTCCAGGTGACCAGCTCGTAGGCGTAAAAGGAGCCAGCGACTGCGCCCAGAGCCAGCAGCAGACGCCAGCCCAAAACGCGCGCCAAAACGCCGCTCAGCAGCAGCATGGCGCCCGTGGAGTTCTCAGAGTCGAGCAGACGCCAAGTGTCATTTGCAGGCTTCAGCTTCAGGTGCTCCTCGTGTATGCCATTCAATTGCTTCGGCGGCGCCAGCAGCGGCAGCGGCATCTTTTCCTGAATGCGCTTCATAATGGCCGCCATGCCCCACGAGAAGCGAAACTCGAGATCCGCTTGAAAGTTTAACATTAGCTGCTGGCAGTCCAGGGCGCAATAAAGCTGCACGGGCAGCTCGCTTGTTGGACTCAATTGCTGCACTTGCTGCTGCAGCAGCTGGCCAAGCTGCGCCTCCACTTGCTGCATCAGCTGCTGCTCGAGATGAGCGCCCAGCAGACGCTGATAATGCCGCAATTCGCGCTGCAGCTGCGGCTGGAAATTCTGGCGAAACTGCTGCACGGCGACGGGCAGACGCAAGATTTGCTCTTGCAACAGCTGTGCGGCAAGTTTGATGGTCTCCTCGCCTAGCTGGTCCACTTGCAGGCACAGCTCCTGCTGCCGCTGCATGATTTGCATTTCCAAGCACTCGCAGCTTGCGGCAAGCGCAGCTTTTGCTGCCGTTTTCTCGGCACCCAGCTGGACCAGGCCTGCGGCCAGTTGCTGCAACAGTTCGTGCAGCTGGAGCAGCATCTCGGCTCCGCCAGCGCAATGTTGCTCGAATTTGGTGCGGAGTGCGCTCTGTGTAATGCACGCGGCAAATTCGCGCTCAAAACTGAGGAACTCCTCGTAACGCTTTTGCGCTCCGGGCGCACCAAAACGTCGCTCCTCCTCCACCTTTTGGGACTGTTGCTGCTGCAGCTGTCTTAGGCGCAGCGTTTCCAGCGCCGAGACATGAAAGATGCGTCTGCGGGCCAGCTCGACGTTGGCATAAATGCCCAGCTCCTCGACCAGCAGCTGGAGACAGCGTTGCGTATGCTGCGCCCGCACCAGCTGCTCCAAGTGCGGCTCCAGCGTTGCCGCCGCATCCCAGCGATTGTTGAGTATAAACAGGTTGGGCCTGGACAGCTGCTGCGAGACAATGCCAAAGAATTGGCGCTCCACGCGCGACATTGTCGACTCGGCATTAAGCACCAGCACAAACACATCCGCGTTCAGGCAATGCCGATCGATGCACTCGTCCAGCTGTGCGGTCACATCCACGCCGGGCGTATCGAGCAGCACCACATCGTGCGCCAGCAATCCACAGCTGCTGCTGGGCCAGCGCACATGGAGCAGGCTGTGAGCGCTGAGCGCTCGACCCGAGTGCGCGCTGGCCAGATCGCGCAGGCAATCAATGCTCAGCTTCTGGCCATCGCTGTCCTCGATCATGACATGGGCGGGCTCCTGCCTGGCGCTGGCCTCCACCTGGCAAAAGCAGCTAGTCGTGTGCCCCATGGCGCTGGGCAGGATGCGTTCATGCAGCATGGCATTGATGACGGCGCTCTTGCCATTCGAGGTGCGTCCGAAGAAAGCGACCTTCATGCGTTTGCGCTGCAACATGGGGCAAATCGCTTTGATTCTCTCTATGCATGCCAGCAGCTGATCCCGTACGCGTTCGTTGAGCAGATCCTTCAGGCTGGGCATATCCTGCAGCTCAGCTACCACCAGCTGCAAGTGGCTGGCCATATCCTCGTATATATTCAGCATCTCCATCTTGGCCTGGCCAAATTCGCTGAGCATTGTGGACATTTTCGTGCTTATTCAGTTTTCTTTTCTTTTTTTACAAAATATAAATATATTGAATTTATTCGAGCTACAGTCTCTGCATATATAGCATATACATATATATTCGAATGATACGTTTTCAGCTGAAAATTCTATTTTGATTTTCTTTCAAAATGAGTTTCCGAACAAAGCGCTCGTTTAAATATTTTGAATATATCTGAACTCAGTTATATATATGTACATATATTGCTTGAGAAGTATTCAAAAATTAATTATAGATTTCGATTTAGATTGAGATTAATTTTGTTGCCTTTCATTTTCTGACTAAAACAGTATGTATTTAAAAGGAAAATTGTAGAGAATTGTTATGAGTTTCTTTGAGATTAGCTGGGGTATCAGCTCTTTTGTAGAAAGGCTTACAAATTTAAATATATTGGAAAGTTAATACAATGTAATACAATACATTTTCCAAATATAAATATGTTGGAAACTGAAAACAAATAAATAATTTATTAAAACAAATTTACCTAGCTTTTTTAACGTAGTTCAAATTCAGTTTGTTCAAGATTAAAGTAATATCTTTTAAAATACCTCTTTTTATTATTATTTTTGTATTTATTCTTAATTGTAATATTATTGCATTTTCTTATATATTTAAACAATTTATATGCATTTTATTGAGTTAAATTAAAATGTTTTTGTCTTTAAAGACAATTTCTGTATATTTAGAAGTTGTGCGCTAAAAATGTAATTAAAGTGAACATTTGAAAACCGCCCGATCACACCTAGCCAATTAGTGAGCCTTCCAATTGACCTAAAAACATAAACTAAAAACTCAGTCAAAAGTTTTTCCCAATAAAAAAAAAACGCACACAAATTTATTTACACAAAAATTAACACAATTACCGCAATCAAATGGAGGATTGTTTTTTATTTTTATTTTGATCACAATAAAAAAGAGCAGGCAATATGCATTAGTGGGCCACTGAACTAATAGACAAGAGCGAGCCGTGGCAATAATAATATGGCCCAAACGACTATTTGGATTTGGTAAACTTCGAAAATAGACAGAGAGAGAGAGAGCGCGAGAGAGAGAGGGAAGTGATGTTGAAAAATTAGCAGCATCATCAGCAAGCGCTCAAGAGACTGGCATATGTTCAAACTTAGGAGTGGATAGATATAGATATAGATATATATATATATCTGTATATATGTACATATTGAACGAGCCAAGCTTGAGTATGATTGTGTTTGGATCGCTGGAGCGTTTCTCGAGTGCGCCATTACAACTTAATTAGTTTAAATTGTTGGAACGTCCGATGGCTCAAAGAGCTTGAGCCGCCATTGTGACTACTAAAGCAAAGAAGGAGAGAGCGACAAACAGAGAGAGAGAGAGAGAGAGAGAGAGAAATGATTTGAGGCAATTTCCGGTGAAAGAGAAGCGCTGCACATCTAAGCAAATGCACTTGAATATTTAAGTGGCTTGCCAACACTGTTCCCGTTTAGACATTTCACTTTCGCACACTGGCTGGCCCCTGGCCAATTGCATGCCATGAACTTGCATTTCGCCGCACCATAACCTCAAATTGAGCGCCAGTGCGCAACAATTATGACAAGTCAGATCTGATCTAGTGTCAACAATGAAATTGCTGAAAATATCAAACACAATGTGTGTAAATAAAGCACATGAGTTGCGACAAAAATGTATTTCAGAGAAGCTGCGACATGAATGAACGACAACTAATTAACATATATGTGTGCATGTACATATCTGTGTTTGTGTAATCCTTAGAGCCAGTTTTGGGTCAATTGGCTAATTGAATTACTTCAGAAATTATGCAATTCTCAACTAGTTTTGGCAATAGCCTGCCGCATCTTGTTAGGCTGCAGCCGTTGAGAGGCTTTGTAGCATAAAACACTTGAAAGCGATACGATTATGCAGCAGAATATGTGCGTCTGACCGGGCCTCTGATGCACCCCCTCCACCACACTACTTGTCTGTCTGGGTCTGTCTGTTTGTTGTTGTTTTTGTCAGCATGTAAAAAATTTTCTTCTTTTTTTTTTTGTAAATTTGTAACGTAATGCTGACCAAGTAGAATTTTTTTTTTTTAACAATTTCTATGCTGCCCGAATTGAAGCAGACAGACGGACAGACAGCAGGGAGCAGAGTTTTGAATGTTGCACTACAACAGACAGGAAGGGGGCAGCAGACATATCCTCAATAGGTGCCGCTCGGGGCACCAGCTGTTTTATAATAATTTTCATCATTTCTGTTTTGTTGTTGTTGCATGTAGGCGAGGTCGTTACAATAAGTGGAACTTGTCTGCACTGCCCTTGAGTTCGTCTAGAACTACCAGAGAGAACGTCGAAAATGCGGGCAATTGAAATGAAAATTTGGAAACGGAAAATGCATTGGGCTTGTACGTAGTATTAGATTAATTAAAACAGTCTGTATTTAGAAATACAAGTGCTACGATTTTAGAGAATCTGCTAAATGAGAAAAGTATTTATTATCTGCATTATTTTCCGATTTTGTTTGCCATCAATTTGAATGCATCACATCACCTTTTGCAACATTATACTCAAATGAAACTTTTTTTAAATGTTCTAGTGTTGGAAACTGTCGTTGGCTTTGGACAAACACCAATCGAAAAGGAAGCGCGCGCGAGAATTTTCATTAGAAATTTACCATATTTAATTTGATTCGGGTTATTTTCTTCTATTAATTCTATAAATAACACGTTTTTTTGCAACACTTACATATATTGAACATATTTTGGTGCAACTGAACAAAATGAGCGAGTAGCTTACATCTGATTTGCAACACTATTCTTTTGACGCAACTGTACAAGTGTTGGAAAATGGATGAACGTAGGAACAAAGTGAGAGATTTTTAGATATACTACTGAAAAGGAAAAAATCTTTTATTTATTGACTAGAAAATATCAAATATATATTGTTTGTTATTCCTTTCCTATGAAATCTTCTTCTGTAGCAACATTTTCTAAGTCCTTCTGTAACTAACATCTCCTTTGCATCGTTCAGCAATGTTCTTTTGTCGCAACTGTACGAGTATTGGAAAATGGCTTTAGACTTAAAGTAACCAATCAAAATAGAACATTTTCTGCTTCTAGACATGTGTGAATGGCCGTTAGCTGTATCAGATTTCAGCTGTGGTCAATAAACCCGCGTAGCTTGGCAGCCCAAACTGATTGCATAATGGAATTTAAGCTACCATATTTATAGCCATAGGTGTATATGCGAAAGATCTATAACATAATTGAGAATAAGAGCATTTTTTCTGTTGTTTTGTGCCGCGTGCACAGTGTCAAGTCATGCTCCAAAAGTTGTCAACTGTGCGTAGTTGTATTATTCTAAGAAGTAAGATAAATAAAATAACACAAACTGGTTGAATTCCAACTGAATCAATGTAATCAGATTTGTGAGCAAACGATACGTTCAATGGATCGTTGAATCTCTGGGAGCGCAACCAGAAAATAAATATTAATAAAAACTGTACCAGAAAATATTAAAACGAAAAAAGAAAAAAAACTGAAGGAAAACAAACAGCATTGATTACAACCATCAAAAGGCGAGACCAAATCTCGGCACATGAGATCCAAGCAACTTAATTACGACAATGGATCCGTCGAGACATATGCCAATGACAAGGCGTTATGTGGCCAGGACAATGGCTAGCAACAGCTTCATTAGCAGCAGGATTCTGGCAAAATGGGAAAAAGGCGACAAAAGTTGAAATTAATGAAAAGTCGCTGACTTTAAAAACATAACACCTAAAAGATACCTGTGCGATCTTTTGACTCGGCAACTACAAAGAAGCAGAGAACTAGCCGAAAATTAACTATATGAGTAGTACAAGGAATAGTATCTATTGGTACGCTCAATTCATGTGCATGCACATTCAATAGATAGTTATGGCTGTAATTGAAGTGAAACAAAATTAAAGATACAAAAATGACTTTCATTTTAGTCGCTGGGCCAAAGCCAGAGCCAGAGCCAGAGCCAAACGCATGGAACAATAGATAATGCCGCATATCGCAGCAGCGGGCGCGGCGGCCCGGGCAAAGGGTCTGCTGTACACATTCAGATACGTACACGGTATTCCATGGGTAACACTCTGGGGAATTTGGATACGCATACGCATACAAACAAAAGCGTGTGAATGCGTGCCTCGAATCCGATATTAATCTGGCCATAGACCAACAGCATTGGCCAGAGCCAAACTTTTTCGGGGCGCGCATCAATGGATTTTTAATAAATGGCCAAAGAAAATAATAAATAGCAATTTGAGTCGAAAGTGTGCGACTAGCTAATACCCAGCCAACTCTGGCCTCAGCTCCACACTTTGTAAATTTCATAACTAAATAACTTTTGCATTTGTTGTTAGAGCTTTACAACATTTCCAGCTCATGAAGTTGAGATTTAAATGTAAAAGTCGTTGAATTTAAGAAAAAACTTTTGAAAGAAACTAAGATGCAAATTTTGCGATGCTAACTCGTAAAGTATCTTAAAAAAAAAAGAGGTCAAATGAAGTGCCAGGTAATCGATATTTATCGATGTTAAAGAGGCGGGGGGTTATCGGGGTTACTAAATCGTTGCCTTCATGCTCGATATAAACCGACTCGAGTGCTGATGGTGATCTGTGGTATAAATAGCACATTTTAAACCAGAGAATATGCCCTGCTTTGAAGCAAGTGTAGGGTATAAAAATTAATAACAAGAAGCAGCGTAAATGCCTATGAATAGCTAACGATATACGAAATACAAATACGGGACACGTTTGCTGACTTCCAGCTTATCGTGATGCTGTTGGTGGTGGTGCTGCTGCCGCTGCTGCTGGATTTTGGTGGTGGCTTTGAGACATCTTGCAAAATGGCTGCCAGGATATGCACAAGGGAGTATTAAGTGGAGAGTGAGAGGGGGGAGGGGGGGGGGTTAATTTCGGCACTCGATAAGCCTGTTCCATGGCAGCAAACAGGCAGAGCAAACGATACGAATATGTGGCCAGTAAGTTGGGTGGTTTTAGCCCACGGCCCTGGGTCTTATGTTATGTACAGCTTATAGGCCAAAGTTGAAATACATCTTATACAAACACACAGGCACACACACACACAAATATACAGCTGTGTATATGTATATTATATATGAGTGTAATTTTTGGCGAATCATGTTTCGTTCATTTTTCAAAAGAAAAATGTTGCATGCGACGGCGGCAGCTACTTTTACTGCCACTGGCTGTGCCACTGCCACTGCCAGAGCCAGAGCCACAGCCACAGCTCCCTTCTGCTTCCCGCTTCAGTTACAATTTCAATCCCAATCCGGGCCCGACTTGGGCTGTGTTAATAATAAAAGTTCGTGTGCGTGTCAAAGTTTGTTTGAAAGGCAGCCGCTTGGATATGAAATTGGGCGCGGTTCCAGGCAGATTAGCAGAGCAGCCAGCGAGGCCAGAGGCCGCCCCAATGGCAGCGGCTTTATCGATATCAGACAAATGGAGCATATGAAGGTGGAGAAATGTCGAGCTCAAGTCTGGATGCGGGCAAACGATGCCAACGCCAATGGGGTGGGGTGGTGTGGAGAAAAAGCTCATTTTTCTTTTAATTTTCGTGCCTGTCAACTCAAAATGCCTACATTCATTTATAAAAACGTCCCGAAAATACACGCTTCACAATGGCGTCGCTCAGCAGTGGTGCCCCTCCCTCTCCAGTAGCACTCCCCCCACCACACCGCCCTTTGCTATAACAGGCAGGATAATCCATTTTCGTTAATATAAAAGGGCAGCAGCAGCAGCAGCAGCTGGCAAATATTTTGGCAGGATTTAGCGCACTTAGTTTATATTAAAAAAGTGCCTTGTTACATTAAGAAATAAAAGTTTTAACAGTTAAAAGATATTCGTATACCCTAGAAAGATCCGATAGCATTTATTTGAAGACTTGAATGAAAGAAACCATGCTACAAGTGCGACCTGGCTAACTTATAATCCGCTTATCTCTGGCTTTTGAAAGGGAAATGTAATGCTAAAAAGATATAGCCCCAATTTTAATGTATCTCGGATAAGATAACACTGTCCATAAATCTTTCACGTTGTTTGTCTGCGCACAACTATAAAAAAAAAAACAACAACAATAACAACAACGTTCTTGTAATTAACCAGGGGGCTGACATAATCATAACTAGCAACTATGAATATAAGTATAAGATATATTTAGCTTACCAGTTTCATTATCAATCGTAAAGGGTATGCCATTCCATTCATTCGATAGTTCATCCAGGTCTTGCGGCGGCTTCTTCTCATCAATCGAAGGCTGTAAATGTTTTCCAGAGATTACTTAAGGTTTCAATTTAAATACCACACAGATTTAGTTAACCCAAAAGCTGAACAAAAGTTCTGATATAAGAATTGCCTAATAGTTCTTCAAGTGCCTATCAATAAATGTATCAGTAATCTAAGATTTTCTGTTAGGCTTTAAAATGTTAGTTATAGTTTGTAATGTAATGTCAAATAGAGACTATCTATAAATTTATCGATTAATTATACCATTTAAAGCTCAATAGCTTAAGGTTTCGATGCCTATCGATAATTTTATCGATAAACATGATCATTTAAAGCTCAATAAATGAAGTTTTTTGCCTTTGTAGCTTGAAAATGTTTCTTAGGATTTTAGAGTTAACATAACATTTATATGCCTATCGATAAACTTATCGATTAATATGACAAGTTAATAATTAAAGAACTCATGTTGGAAAATAAAAGTTTTAGCTTTTTTAGCTGAAAAATAAACCCATCTGAGATTAAATATTCCCATAATAAGCGAACATTTGCTAATCGATAAATGTATCGATAGGCAATCGCCTGAATATTATAAGGGATGCATTACCGCAAACTGCGTCTTAACGTTTAACTTTTTTGTTAACTGTGCAAAATTGTGAGTCACATGTCAATTTTGCAGCTACTTGCCTCATTTTGATGCAGATCTGCCAAGGCTTTCAACTTCTCGATATCATCGGTATCATCGGCATTCTTATCGGTCTCTTCGGGTTTTTTCTTCTTGCTCTCCGCCTCTTCAGCGCGCTGCTTAACAGCACTATTGCCACTGGCATAGGAGGCATTAATAATCTCCTCCTGATCAAGACTAAAGCCCAAATCGACATCCTGCTTGTAAAGTACCTCGGCTATTTCACTCTCCTGTAAGATATAATAATTAAGGGATTAGTAGACATTTAGAAAAGTTTTTCTATTTCAATAAATTGCGGGCACAAACGATATACATATAATTAATATTACTATAATAAACGTAAAGTCTTATTTACAAGACATTTTCCATAGATGAACACTTTCATATTTCTAGGCAGTTGTTGTTTTTTATTTGAATAGATAATATTTCAATTAATATTTTTGATAAAACACTTAAATTCCGTTGATTCACTTGGAATTTCAGTTTGTTTTTGCATTTGGCTAATTGGCTTGCGCTCTTTAATGTCGTCTTTTTGGGCCAGTTCCTAAAGAGAGACTGACTATGAATCAGAAATTACACGACTCTGCTCTTTAGCTATATATTTTTTCACATTTTCTAAGGCGCCTTTTGTTTTTTTTTTTCGCTGATAAGCCGTGTCTGTAGATAAAAACTACGTCAGCGGGCCCGACGGTCGAACCTCTGGCCTAAACTTACGAGCCAAGTGTTAAGGGCAAATACAAATTTATCAGATAAAATTAACTATGCCAATGCTCTTCAGAGCCAGTTATAGAGTATGGGCTCATAACAAAGAGCGAATTCTTATCAATTTTTCCCTCTCTCTTTCTGTCTTTCTCTTTATTTTTACAACAATCGAAACCTTATCGGCTACAATTCTTATATGTTGTGCTCAGAGACATTATACACTTAAAAAAAAGATGCATAAAAATTGGAAATAATTGCAGACACATTTTGTCTGATGTGAGTGCATATTGAAATATTTGCAAATTCATGCCGAAATTTTTGTGGCCTCAAATTAAAGCGTTAATGATGCATTATTAACGCTGGCCGTAGCCAGACTTTAGCCAAATTTTAATCCTTTTCCAGCCAGCAAGTCAAGCTGAAAAAGAATCAGAAGAAGATACAAAATCATATTCAGAGAACGAAAACTGGGCGTCTTAAGCCGGCAAAGCAACACGGAAATTCTGCACTGGACAGCAGGTAGTTGCAGGGTACTAGACGAGCCTGCTTGCTTGGTTTTGCGGGGATAATCACAGGGTAATGGCGCACATTAGAGCGCCGGGAGGCAACCGGGCAATGACACAACATAACATGAAAAAAAGACATTCAACCAAATCATGACATTAAATGCCATTGATGGCTTAATTAAAATGATTTTCCCTAGCATTTCCCTCTGCATACATATATATTTCTATTTCTGCACGCATTTTGTATTTCTTTCTTTTTTTTTTTTATTATTTAATTTTCCAAGCGACAGTTTTTTGTCTTCTTCCCTTCCATTCGCTTTTTTAATGAAATTGTTCGGACGCATTGTGAGGCTTTCTTGAACTTTTCTGCGCTATGTTGCACGTTCGTGAAACAAAAAGCAATCAATCATCGGCTCTGTTTTCATGTGTGTGTGTTTGTGCTCGGCTGTGTCTCTCTCTGTGTGTGTGTGTGTGTGTGGGACCACGCCTATCTCCTGGATTAGTCAGCAGTATCCGAGCGAGCATGGCGGCGGCATCATTGGTCTCCTCGGTCCAAAAAGGGCCGCCGCCGCCGACTGCTGCTTCTGAGCCCAATCAATTGCTGCCGCGCAACGCTGACAGCGACGCTGGCAGCGACGCGACTGCACCCTAGGGAGGATGAGTGTGTGTGTATGTGTGTGCCGGATTGGTCCCTTTTGAAACGGTGCACATGCTGCGCGTTGCGCATGTTCGTTAAAAATGAGCAATTAAACGAGTGACAGAGAGAGGAAGCGAGTAGTTGAGAAGTAGCGAGAAAGAGAGGGAGACAGTTGATAGGAGAGGGAGACAGGGAGCGGGCGGCTTGAGTGAGCCCTGCTGCTACTGCTGCTTATTAGGGATCTACTATCGTTCAGTTTCAGGGCGTGCAAGTAAACGACAGAACATTGCTTATCGCTAGAAGGCAAAGGAACTATTTCGGCCTTTAGCCGAAAGATGCAGGGTATGTGTATAAAAGTCAGTTAAAGAGAATTCTGCTCATCTTATAAATCTTAACCTAAGTCACACAGATAATCAAGTTTGATGAGCTTAAAGCTCAGCTTAGTTATGCAGTGCATTTGCCCTTAAGCTTTTCAGAATGTGCACATGTACAGTTACCAATACATAAAAAAGTAACAAGTAACAAAGTAACACTAACATTACCATGAACATTAACATTCAAATTAACATGAGCTCATTTCACCTTTCGCCAAGGTCATTTAAATACTCTCAAGAAAATGAATTTTTTTAAAGGAAAAACCCATTTTAGTTCTAAAGTTCTGACTAATACATACTTTTATTGAACACGAAATATAAGAGTGATACCCCATTGAAATAAAATTGTTATTGTTTAGAGCCTAGTACGTAACCGACCGATAAAGCTATCACAGATATTTATAGCCTTTTCAAAGGCCACTTAAGAAAAGTACGTGACGTTTTTGATGGAATCAAAAAATATGAATATATAAAGACTGTATAGATTTGCATGTTTGGACAAAAAGTCAGACTCAGAATCTATAAATAAATATTAATAAATATAGACTAAATAGATTTGTAAGTTTGGACAAAAAATTAGTATGCAAAACTGCGAGACTTATCTTGAAAATTTGCATAAATTTATATGAAAATTATGTGTGGCTAAAAATAAAGAAATTTATTACTTTTGCAACACTTAAAATAAGCTAATTCCAAACTTTATCTGTTAGGCCCATCAGGAAATGTTTATTATCTATAATAAAAACGCTTTGCCTTCTAGTTAGATTTATTTTCTCAAGTGTAAGATCGCAATCTTTGCCGATGTTTTGCAGAGATCATTTGCAAAAAACTATTTCACAACAGGCTGGCAGGCAGGCGGAAAGAGGCAACAAGTAGCACAGTTTAGCGATAAAG
Organism: Drosophila montana; assembly: GCF_035044405.1. Classification (NCBI taxonomy): domain Eukaryota; kingdom Metazoa; phylum Arthropoda; class Insecta; order Diptera; family Drosophilidae; genus Drosophila; species Drosophila montana. The sequence goes on from NW_026998422.1 coordinate 50,204, forward strand.
CCGTCAACTGATAAAAAACACATTTATAAAGTGCAATAGTCTATCGCTAAGAAGCACACACACACATGTATCTATGAGATTGAAATGTATCTGAATGACCTTGGATTCTGAATGTTGCAGTAATAAAATTGAATTGAATTTTATTCAAAATATCAAGACGGCCAAGACGACACGTGTGCCTCGACTATGTCGGAGCTGTTTGATAAATTGTGAATAATAAACGACATTTGTAAATCTGCATGTGTAGTCGACAGGGAGTCGACATTGATAAGGCCCTCTTGGCGGGCGATAAGGCGTCAGATTAGATTCTACTTGGAGAATAACAAATGTTTGGTAATCGTTTCGTGGTGGCAAGTTCGGTGTTAATCAATCAACATTTATGTGCATCAAAATATTGACACTTGCCGCATTTTGTTGCAACAATTAGTGGGCCATTAACAGAGCTAACCGCAAAAAGCCAAAAGGCGATCGAACGATTTTGTGGCAAGATAAATGTGTTTTTGATCCTCGGCTATTCTATGTGGCGGCAAATCACAAAAGTCTCAAGTGAAAGCAAATGTCGGTTGCGGTAGAAAGTGCAAAGGAAAAACATAAAAAAAAAATCAAGCAGAAGAAGAAGACGGAGAGCGACAACAAGGAAAGGAAAGGAAAGGCTCAGAGTTAAATGCTGCACTCAGTTGCCGACTAAGGCTAAAAGGTTGGCGAACGTCATTAATAAAGCCTCGTAAAGATTTTGATGACACCTGAACTGACAGCCGCACGAACGAGCCGAGCCAGATCACTTCAGTGCATTTTGTATCTGTGAGATACACACGGACAGGCGCAGGCGAGCGGCAAGTGTGGTGACTGTGGCGCATATTAATCATGTGCTCGTCAAGCCTTCAGTCAGCCAGTCAGTCAGTCAGGCCTCAGTCTGTGCCCACCAACAAAGCAAACTGCTAACTCAAGTGGCCAACTGCAGTTTGTATCTTATAGATACATATATATGTGTATCATAGATACACGTGCACATATTGCACAAGTATCCTGCGCATTTGCGGTTAAAAGCGACAACGCCCCAAAATTTTAATAACCGTTCATTTGTGTCATCTTTTGGACGCGGCATTCGATTGCGCTTTCATTATCAACATTTGCACTCAACACTCACACTCACGACTAGAGATGGGAGCGTGTCGCATTTAAACAATATCAATGGACTCGAAGTGGAGATACACGCATGACGGCACAACACGACTTTTGCAAAAGTTTATTTTATTTGGTCAATTATTTAAATATTTTTTTAAGACTTTTACTACTATATATTTATTCATTATTCGCTTTTAAAATTAATTCGAAAATCTTAATATAATATTTTATTTAAGCTCTTTTTGAATTGTTATTTATCTGATCCCGAATAATTCATGTTACATCGTGTCACGTTCAATGAAAAAAACGAAATGTGCCAAACTCTAACACAGCCAAGCCGCTCATCAATCGGCTTGACATCTGAACTTTGCCAGATGCACTCTCTTTCGCAGACACACACACACACATAAATATTTGCGCCTCTCTCTGTCACGCGGTAGCTGCTGTGGTGAGTCCGAGCGACGCCTAGTTAGCTGTGCTCGCCGACAGGGGGCAGCACAGTTTATGCACATTTGGCAAGCATAAGCCGTAATTAACGGTATTTAATTATGGAAATTAACAAGCGAGCACTGTGAGAAGCACATAAAGCAACGCGCACGGCAAAAATAAAAAAAACAAATAAAAAGGCGCCAGCGAGCAGAAAAAAAATTGTAAATTTTTATATTTATTATTTTATAATCGCCGCATATTTTGCAGTTTTTGCTCGTTGCGCCTGAGGGTAATTAGGTGGAAATGCAGCGTAATTACAGTCAAATGATTTTTCAATTTGCGTTTCTTTTTTTTTTTTTAGTTTTTTTTTTCTAGCACTTTGCCATGTGAATAGAAAGTTGACAATAGGTTTTAATAGGAATAAACACGAACCGCCAGATAAATGTGCATATGCTTGTACTCTTCATTGAGACACATGGTTTAAGTTTTAGTTTTCTTGTTGGTTTTTTAATAATTTGGTGCCTTCCAAAATAAATGTTGCCTTCCGACTGCGATACGTGTTTTACACTTGAAATGAGCAATAAGCAGACTGAATATTTCTTTTGACTTATTGACGATGTTTTTAAGGCCCTATCGTTCTATTTGGTTGCTTTTGTTGTTTTATTTTTTTTTCGTCTGGGCTGATTAGCAGTTGCTGACAGCGGGAGCCCATAAAATATTTGATTACTTTAATTGATAAAGTTTTGTTTTGCGCTCAGTTCTAAAATGTATTATAAAAATACTCACACACACACACACACACACACACACACACACACACACACACACACACTCACATACCAATGGACTGATAAGCAAAGTGGCAATAACAAGCATTCTTTAAATAAAGCAATCCCATTCCAATTTGAGTAACACATCTATTGGAGAACTCTCTACACGAGTTATTGCATAATTATCAAATTTTTTCATACGTGGTATCTGCAAGTCTTGCGATTCGAGTATCCCCTATGCTAATAAATAATGTAAATTATACAATTAGCATTTACAGCGTTAAAAAGCTCATGAAAAGCTTTTTAACACATAGTTTGAATATGAGCTTAGCCAACACGGTTGCTGTCTTGGCTAAGTGCTTTGTTGGTAAACATGTTGCGCTTGGTGTCTATGGCAACAAATGTTGCTAACGTGTTGAATTTATAGTGTGGTGAATAGCTGACGCTGAATTGAGAGAGAGCTGAATATAAAGAAAAAACTGAAAATGTGTGGTGTGTTAAAATGCCGGTAAAACAGCTGTTTGCGTTATTTGTTACGTTATCAGCCCGGCGCAGCCCACAAGATCAAAAGCGGTGCGACTGCAACACGAGCAAAGGGAATAAATAAGTAAATGGATACAAATAATTAATAAAAAAGCATTGAAAAGTTAGGCCGATTAAAATGGATCGAAAAATTTAAAATATATTTATAGTAATATGTATGCACGCATATACATATATATATATACAAAAGCGCAATTATCAATTTGACGAGCTGCGACGAGCTGAAGCGTCAACTCGAGACTGAAAACGAAGTTCAACGAAACCTTTGCTGACTGCGTTTTGTGGCCGAAGTTTATTTATTCCGCCACGATAAGTCCCAAAAATAACGACAACAACGAAAACTGCCAAAACATGCGAATATGCCAAACAAAGGGTAAACGCAAAACATACAACTTTGTGTATATATATTTGTTGTTGTTGTGTTGTGTAAAATACGCTTACAATTAGCAAAGCTTTAGAAGAACTGAAGCATAAGGTAGACGACATTTAACTTTACCATTGTCTGTGTGTGTGTGAGTGTGACCTCATCTTACACAAACATATAGACACACACACACACACACACACATGAATGTGCTCGCTTGACTCTACAGGTGCGCGAATTGGTGAGAAAGAGAGCGACAATTTTGAGGTGATTAACGATCCGCGCTCGATTGCTTAAGAATCTTCAAAAAGTTTATAAGTACAGTGAAAGTTCGGCTAACGGATAGCTGACTTTGATGAAAATTGCTTTGTGAGAACTTTGTTGCGAATCCTATTAGCTTTATATCGAAGCGTATCTTTTAGTTCATATAAACAAAGAAAAGATTTTTTTGACAAAAAGTATCTTTATCTAATGGAAAAACGCGCATGAAAATAAAATAACAGCTACGTCTATACGAAAGTTATCACATATAAATTTTCATCCCACCTATAAACATATAAATATATATTAAGTTGGAAAATCATGAATTCATGAATATAATATAATATCAAAATTATATATTTAATAGTAGAGCTATGCCTTAATGTTTAACTGTGCTTTTGAGCTTTCTCTGTATCTAACTGCAGGCCAAGGCGACATGATGTACAGCAGCTGATATACATATCTATATGAATATATATATAGCCAAGCTGATCCATAAAGCTGTCGGACGTTTAAGGACAAAAATCAAAGCCAAACGCAATGCAATTCGCAAAAGTGAGCGGCGACTAGAAAACAACAAACAAAACGCCAGCTAATTGACCCATTTGACAAACTTATAGATACACACAGACACAGACACAGATGCATAAATATAAATACATATGCAAATGCATATGCAGCGCTACAAAAATGGAAAACATTTCGTGACATGATCTACAAGAAAAGCAAAGCAAAAAACAAAATAAGAACAGCAGCAAAATTATGCATTAAAAACGCGAATGGAAAATAAAAATTCGCATTAGTCACCCCATACAATGAATGTGTGTATAAAAATACGTACGTATATAAATATGTATGGCACATAATACATAAATATAAATATTTACATACAAAAGTATTTAAATTGCAATTTGCGTGGAAAAAATACACAAATTTGGTGCAGGCGCATTTATTGACGGCATTCGGGGACTTCGATTTTTAAAAATAAAAAACGATTGCAGTTTCATTTTGAGTTGTTAACGACAGTCGGATACCCTATGAAAAGTGAGGACACATCATTTGCGCAAGTTTTTCATGTGGGAGTTAAAAACAAATGGGTTTGAACCAGAAAGAAGAGTAAATCGGAACTGAATCATAGTTGTTCTAAAAGTAACATTCACACTAGCAATTATATTCATTTCGGAGTTAATTCGAAGAGGAAAACGACAAATAAAATTAGTAGGAATGTGAAAAATTGAAGTTGAGTTGAGGAATGTGATAAGCCAGGTTCACGAATCGAACCATCAAAATTTATTTTTAGCATTAATAAGCATTCGACTACACTCTACACTTATACCAAATGTGTAGGACAGTCGTGCAAGTCCTTGGTCCACTTCAGTAAAGGGTATAAGCAGCCATAAAGTGTTGCCCAGTGTATACACAATTTATAAATATTTAAGCTAATTTGAACGCATGTATTAAAATGAATACATATTCATAAAATGCATTGCTTAATTTTGAGTTAAGACTTTGAGTGGAAAAAAGAGAAGCATCTTCTTTTTTTCGCCCCTTTTTGCACGTCGATTGACCCGATTGAGAACGAAAGCTTTTTAGAAAGTAGCAATAGTTCATAGTATTATAGAGAGTTTTGAATTTATAATGAACTGCCGAAGAAATGCGACACTAATTGCCACGAGCTCATTTGAGTGGAAACAAACTCGACTGCGAGTAACCCCGTGATATAATCTTTAATTGCATTCAATCAAACAATGAAAACGATTTCATTAAACGATTCCATCAAAACTTTTAAAAACAAAGTACGAATTCATTAACCTAACTCAGTTTTGATTTGATATGGAAAAGTTTTGAATTCATTTTCTAATACAGTCCTGAACATTTAATAATCTATATTAGGATTATTTTTGAATAAGCTTAAAAACTGCAAACGAATTGTGGAGTAAATAAAATAAACCAAGCAAATCCTAAAAAGGTTTCTGTTTATTGAAAAACATGCATTGAACTTTGTCGTTGGAAAATTAAAATAGAGCCCTATTTTATATTATAAACTTACTAGCTCTAAATAATATCTGAAAGTTTGTGGACGAAAGCAAAACAGAACTGAGGAACTGGTGACAAACACGATCTGCATAATACATTCTTGAAAGCTCTACAAATTAAGCATTTAGGAATCGCATCGACAATAGCCGCAGACAACTTATTCGTTTGTCTAATGGAAAAAACTAAAAACAAAGCCGCACAATTTTAATGACAAGTCGACAACTCGGTCGAGCAAGTCAACCAAAGGGCAGGCGCCCCTTCATTAGCAAGTCGTGGATTCAAGTAGCTGACACTGTTTAAATATTTTGAAACGAGAACGCACACACAACACAACACACACATATATAACTATAAATATATATAGATATATATCTATATCTATGTTGTATGCATAAGACGCTGTTTGTTCTGATTGATGGATTGATTGACGAACAGCTTAAACTCTAAGAGCTAGGTAGCACATTTTGAACTGTTTATTTCCTGAAATTGGTGAGGAAACGTAGAACACATTCATTCGCTGTACCTATTGAAACTGTATATATTCTTGAGTTGTTTAAGACATATCTAGAGCTAGAGACTTAAAACTTGATGTACATATTCTCCCATGCCATACTTAAAACGAGGCAAATCATCAAAACTCGTGACAAAAATATTGATAAAAATAGATTTTAAGACTTGGCTTTTTGGCATAGCTCAAAAACTATCAGAGCTAGTCACATTAAATTTGGTATTTACGCTCTTGTAAAGATTGGGATTATTTCACTTTTTGACTTACTCCCCCCATTTTAACAAAATTACCTTTGAGACCTTTGAGAGAGACCTTTGATTTGGTATATACATACTCATTCAAATGCCACAAAGATCATGAAGATCGGACAAAGAAATAGACGTTTTACAACACTAAATTATCAAAAGCATTGCGCAGGTGAAAGAGGCAGCTCTTCAGCTGTTTTTTTGTGCTTAAATGTATCTTTAAGTACCTGCATAGGCCATGGAATTCATATGGGCTATATTTTATGATTTGAAGAATTCAAAGCGTGGCCTAATTAATCAAAATATTAGATTGAGAAGTACAGGGGATTTTATAGTCAGCCAAAGTCGACTAAGCCGTTCTTTCTTGCTAGTGCTTGTCTTTTTACACAGACCGTTTTGATAGTCGGATTGAGACATGTTTTACCCTTTATGGAAAATCCGCATCCACTTCAGGAAGAAGAATGAGCAGGTGTACTTAACGTGACGTGTACCCCAAAGGGATTTGCTAACATATGCACATATTAGGACAAAAAATATTGAATAACACGAGTCGAAATACGTTGATTATCTCCTCTCAAACAAATATTCCTTTCGGAGCTAAATGAATGCATGTTGGTCGAACATATAAATCTCCCTAGTGTGGGAAATAATAATTAATATAAATAGCAAAATGTGGAGTACATATTTTGAAAATTGCTTCAAATAGCCCTCATCCGGTCAAAAAATGCACTTGATTGCGTTTTTCGTCCGATTGACTTCAAGCTTAATGTTAGGAAACCCGATTTTAAATATTATGAATTATACCTTGACCGTGCAAAGCTGGGTAATACTTGCTTGTATCTAGTGGATACATTTGAAATGCTTGCATTTGAGTCGAGACAAGGCTTTAGCTTAGAACTGTTAAGAGTTACCTCCTCGACGACTTCCACCTCGTTGACAATGCCAAAGGGCTCATCGCTGGTCAAGCCCTCCACTTCGCAGGCATTCGCGACGCCCGAGCAGGCGGCTGCCTCTGCATCAGAGCTATCCTCGCCGAAGAGGCGACTCAACAGCAGATCCTCTTCCTCATCCTCATCCGAATCCGGTCCGAATTGCTGCACGGTCAAGCTGCCCGAATTGCTGGGATGTGGCGTGCTGTCGTTGAGCGCATTCGGAGCATCCGCTTGATGCTGGCCAAGCGCATTGGCGCCGCCCGCAAAGCCATGGATGAAGGCAGCCAGACTGAGATCCAGCTGGGTGCTGTTGTGCGGCTGCTGCTGGCCATCCTTGAGCGGCAGATGGGCATACGGACTGCTGTAGGGCAGATCGCCATAGTCATGCAAGTCGGCCAGATTCTGCTCCCAGATCGAACGCTGATCCTGCAGTAGGTCGGGCGACAGGAATATGTCCAGTTCGGGCGAGGCGGCCAGGGTATTATTGTTGCTCGTGGTATTGATGTGGATTTCACCCAGTCCTGCCGCGCCCGCACCGCTGCCCGCTGTGCTGGCTGTCGTCGTGGTGCTGCCCACGCCCACGGCGCTGCCTGAGCTGGTGCCGCTGCCGGCAGTACTCTGTAAATCCTGCAGTGCAGCGGTCTGCACGCTGCTGTTGCCCGTCGTATTGTGCAGATTCATGACCAGGGTGCTGGCATTGAAGCTGCCCGTGGGCAGCTTATACTCCTTGCCGCCGCCGTCGCTGGCGCCCGCCCGATGATGAGGATGATGATGATCATCATCGTAGCGCAACAGATCCTCGAGCAGCGGCATCATGCCCTTGCGATTGCCATACGGTTGCTGCGTCTCAATTATGGGCACCGTGCGCAACATTTCCAGCTCCCAGCCATCGCCATGCGGCAGCTCCAGCTGCGCATCCCAGCGTCGCAGGCGATGCTGCAGCAGCATATAATCCGTGTCCACATGCAGCAGACTCAAGGCCAGCGCCAGCTGCAGCATTTTCATGGCATACGCCTTTTTGTTTGAGATCATTTTTGGTGCCGAGGTTAACAGCGAGATGGAGAGATGACTGAGTGAATGTATATGTGGGTGGGTTTTGTGTTTGTTGTTGTTGTTGCTGTTGTTGCTGCTGTTGTCTTTGACAAGCGACAGTTGCTGATTCAGTTGGTTGTTGTTGCTGCTGTTGTTGACCCACCTCCTCCTCCTCCTCCTCCTCCTCCACACGCCCGGCCAGACAACAGCGCGCTGGCTGCGCCGTCCGCGCGTTCAATGGCGTTTCCTTGCGGCGCTTTACTTGAGAATATATGCTTTATACATATATACAGCTAAATACATATATAGATGTATCTATGTGTGTGTAAATCAAGCTGCGCAAAAACAAATTCGTATTTGTTTAAATCGCAATTCTCCTGCTAAAATGATGGTCACTATTCGTTATTATTTTTGCCGTTTTTGTTGTTGATTTAATTAATAAATGTCCTTGTGTTCGTTTTGTTTCACTGCAAATATAAAAACATAAAGGTTAAATATTAGTGCATTTAGTTAATCGGCGCGTCAAATATAATTTCTGTTTTAATGAATTGCTTTTGTGGATGATCAAAGAACTGGCCAAGCATTAGGAAATAAACACACACACACACACACACACATATACACATAAAATTATGGATATGTGTAGCTATCTATCAGAAAACATTTCCGACTTGACTATAGAAAATTAACTTCCTAAAACTGACAAAGTGCTCGCATAATAAACAAGTTATTGCATGGGTTATTAAAGAAATTTGTATTATTACAGAAGGTTGATTATTATCAATGCTCAACGTTTATAGATTATCGATTACTGTCGCATATTCCTATTCAAAATCGGATCAAAACTATCCACATATCTGTCTTCCAAAATTTACTTGCAAATTAAAAATCTTTGTTTCCAGAGCTGATTTGAATTGCTGTTAAATCCATTTCTTTGCATACTAAAATCATATACGACTAAGAGATACCCTAACAAACGTTCCCACTTCCTTCACACATGCATGCACAGTGACGCCCACACACTTACAAACATGACACACACACAAGCACACACAACCGCAGCAGGCTGCGTAATTTACGTTGCGGCCATGCTTCTTCTTTCTTCAACCCCACAATATGAAAAATTGATTTTTATAGCTCGATCTTTATAAAATATTCAGGACTTAATGATGGCATTCGAAAGTGTGCTTATGGAAAATCGCGAGACAAAATATTCATGACATGTGTACACAAACCGGGAAATAACCTTTATGGCATATGGTATATGATATATGGTATATGGTATATTCCGGATGGTTGGACTAACTCAGCTATTGATGTTAATCAGAAACCTATGTTATATAGATTTGGTTTTCAAGATATCTTAACTTTACCAAATTAACTTTTGGCCTAAAATATGTGAATCGGCAGACTTCTTGATTACATCTCTTTAAGAATATTCTTAAGGTAACAATTCATTCCAACAATTGGATATTTGTACTCTCTAATAAACCTCTCATATTAATTTAAATAGCTTTGTAAGCTCCAGTAAATCAGATTGGATTAATTTAAATGGTCATCTACTTAAAACTTTGGGGCTCCCCACCTTAGGACGCAGTTTGGGTGTTTGTCTGGCTGCCCCCGCCACAGGCTCAGTTAACCCCACTGGCAGACGACGCAGGCGACCAAAAATAGCGAAACACGCGGCTGCGTGAACTTGAACTTGTTCAAGGTCTTTGGTAAATTTGTGTGACACGAGGGGGGGCGAGCCGGTCAAGGGGTAGGGGTATGAAGCACACAGCAAGACGAATCAAGTTCAAGGAGAGTCGAATTTGTGGGCAACAACAAATTGGCAGAAATGTTAGTCAAAAACGATATAAACATGCTTTGTTTAAAGGCTGCAATCTATATATATATGTATATATATGAGTGTGTGTATGTGTGTGCGAAATACAGTAAAATAAAACAATGTTTGATTAGCACAGACAAAATCACAAAAACAAAAAAAAACGACTACAAATGCAGTGCTCAATAAGCTTTGATGTGACTCGACTAAATGGAGGAGGGTGAGTGAGAGTGAGATGCATATGTGTATGTGTATGTGTGTGTGTTCTGACAGTGCACTCACCTTTTTCTCCACGAATTTCAATTCGCTTTTCGGCTACAAGAAGCGCTGCTGCTGCTGCCTGCTTGTGACTTCAACGGTAAAAACTGCGACGCAATATTGGCTGCAGAGTGCTGTAGGTGAATGATATTTCACCGTTAAAACGTTAGCGCACGCAGTTGACGTCGGTGCCGACGATGCTGTCTTTTTCTCTCTCTCTTCTGCTTTTACAATTGCACGCGGCTTTTTTACGTTTTAATTTTACTTTTCTTTTATTTATCTGTTGCGCTCAATAATTAATTTGTTAGGCTGCAAAAACGTTTATCTATTCATTAGGCAAAAAAATAAAATTGAATGTTTTTTATTTCACAAATGCGTCAAATATTTGCTGACGTCCTTGAACTTGGCCAATGGACTTTCGTAATATCACTTTCCAATGCGATTGAATATTCGGTTATAATGTCTCACACGCACCCACACAAATGCATATGCTTCTTTGTATGTATGCGTGTCTGCAATTTTTTGTTATTGCATTGCGGTAAAGCTTAAATGTTAACTGCTGTCACTGTTACTCTTCACTTCGCTTTATTCTCTTTATACGCACTGCGTATTTGCGTGTGCTTGTGTTTGTGTATGGTGAAATCGGCATTTGTTTAAAAACACACGCATATATCACTTTTTTGTTTAGCAATGTTAATGCTTTTTATGCTTTATGCCTGCACATCGTCATTGATTTTATTGTTTGCTTTTATCGCCATTTTCTGCGTTTTGCCTCTCGGCCAGTCTCTGACTCACAATAACAACGCGTCTGCTGTTTCTTTTTTGCAAGTTTCTTTATTCTCTCTTAACATACACACCAACGTACATGCGTGTACATACATCGATATGACAACAATTAACTCGTACTTTTAATTAAATGCAAAATTATTACATTTTTATGGCAATCAAAGCTCACGCACACACACACACACACATAGCAACATGTCTATGCATAGAAAAAACACAACACACTGCAGCAGCAGCAACAGCCGCTGCCGAAGAACAACAGCGATACACACACTCGCTGAGAGAGGCAAGAGAGAAATGCAGTATAAACAGCAGACTACAATTTTATAGAAATTAAACATTGCTTTTTGTGTGGCCGCTACTCGTGCATAAATAGAAACTTCGAGAACAACAATTCGTAAGCTTGAACTTTGCTTCCGAAATGTATTTATTAAACAATTCCATTTTGGCAGCAATTTCATTAGTTCTATGCAGCTTGCAACATGTCAGCTGAGCGCCACATCAGAGAGCATATTGCTGAATTGAGTGGCTTTGACTGTTGCTAGCCTGTTGTTGTTCACCACATCACAATGAGGTTGCATATTTATTTAGATTTTTGGTTTATTGCAAAGTTGCAGTTTGTAAAAGAGCAATGAAAAACACGAGTTATTAAAAGTTGTTACGCTTTAGCACACACAATCATACGAAAGGTCCCATACAAACACACACGCGCACACACACACATAACATTTAGTTTTCTTATATTTTGCACTTTTACCCGGTTTCTTTTGCTTATTATTCGCCGTTGAGAAATTATTGCGACTTTCTCTGTGTGTTGCGTATTCGTTAGCTTACAAATATATTAGCACACAAACATACATAAAAAACGTGTTTTTTATTGTTAACTTGCGTTGGTTTTCTTCTTTTCACAATTTCTTCACGACTCGGCGAACGCCTGACAGACGTCTGCTCACCGCGCTTTTAAAACAACAAATATAATTTATAGCAATTATGGCATGTCTCTGCCATAAAGCAGAGTGCTGTTAAGCTTACAGTAGCCAATTAACAGCTGTTATCGCTAGCGCTTTTTTTATCGATTTTTACTCAAATTGGCTATGTTAATGCTCAAGTGAGCTGTCAACTAGCTGTTGTTGCTCAGTTGAGCTGTTGGTTTTGGATTTAAGGTGAATATTAGTTTGGGCGAGGTGAAAAGTGTAGAAAACTACCAGAGTAGATAACTAGTATAAGTTAATGCACACAAAGCTCAGAAAGTGGTGTGATGTGGATATAAAGCTTTTTCCGAGCTTTTAACACTGCTGTTGTTTTCAAGTTAAGTGTTACAGCCTCTGTTAATTTTGACATACTGTGTGCCCGCAATTTACAGGTGTAAAAACATATTTTAATTTAGCTACAGGTTCTAAGTAATTTAAGCTAAAGCAATTTAAAGCTTACCAGCGTTTTGAAATTAAAACCACAGGAAAGCAAATTCCGTTGAATTGTTGACGTTTCCAAAGGGGCCTTAGGCGTAGTAGGTTTTTCGACTTCTTTTGCTGATATTGTTGTTGTTGTTGCGGTTGATGTTGGTAACTTTGCCGGCGTTTTTGCTACAGTTGGCTTTATCAGGAGCTTCGGCATCGTCTCCAGTGGCTTGAAAGTTTTCAACGCCTTCGGATTTAGCTGGGTTACGGACGGATTGTAGTCCTCAATCTCCTTCACTGGCGACAGCGATTGCATTCTCGGTAAATCCTCCAAATCGATCATGGCGTATTTTCATTTACTTGTATGAGTCAGCAACTGAAAGTTCAAATATCAGTAAATACTGCACATGGTACAGGGTATATATATATACATATATATGTATGAGGTATATATATATCTATTTATATATGTATAGGTATTTTATATGATTACAGGCTATGTTATTGTCAAAATGTGATAATAAATGTGTTTCCTCTGTTTGTTATCAGTTAACATACACATGCGAATACGTTCACATATGTATGTAACTATCTTTATCAGCCATGCCCACCGACAACCCACAGGGGGCCGGCTACCTTTAGCTCTACACACAGGCTTTACCTGATTGCTAACGCAGACAGGGCTTATATGTGACCATAACTGTGTACACTAAAAAAAAAAGTGCGTCTATAAGTTACCTTATTTAAGGAGGTTTTATAATGAATATTATAATATTATTTTGACAATAAGCTGAAGATTAAACCAAATTGTTCAATTGGTTAAACTGGAAACGGTTTTTGTGGTAGAATCTACAGGTTTTTCAAACCGAACCCGGTGGCAGGGAAGCAAACCTATTTGAATACGAAATCCGCCAACAGAAAAGAGCGTGAAATAAAAATGAGAAAGTAGGCTTAACTTCGTTACGCCGAAGATTTAATACCATTGCAGATATTTGCCTTACGGTTTTGCAGATATGAGATGAGTGAAGCTCGTAAATGCTGAGTTTGATATAAATATCTTGGAAAACAGATTTTTTTGCCATATAAGAACTTAATTTTTGACCGATCGTTGCTGATATAGTCCGATGTTGATAGGATTTTGCTTATATAATAGTGAAACTAATAAAATATCTTAATAAACATAAGATTTTTTCATGCAGGAACCTACTTTTCGACCGATCTTTCCTATGGTAGCTATATGATATAGTGGTCCGATTCAGCTGGTTCCGACATATTTTCATGGAAATAGATTTAAAACTGAGAAACTAGTTTAAAAAAGACAGACGGACAGACAGACAGTCGGGCATGGCTATATCGAGTCGGCTATTGATACTGATCAAGAATATATATATACTTAATGGGGTCCTTCTATGCGTCACACATTTCGAGACAAAGTTATATTACCCTTTGATAGGGTATAAAAACACTCCGTTATACTAGATAGGGCAGTGCCTAATAAAGCATACCCCATTATAATAAGACTTATGGCTTCGCGGCGATAAGATCGTTGTTAAGTCGAAATATTGATAAGTGCGCGTCGCCAGTTTTTTGTTTTATTTATTTTTTATTTTTTGATAAGACAAGTTAGTTTGTACAAAATACACGTGTACCTTTTTATAGACATATATTTAAGAACCATTAAAAAATGCAGATTATAATATGATATAGTTTTAAATAAATGGAAAGTCGCACTTTTATTGTCTTTTGTCAACAGTTTTACAAACGAGTTAGCACAAAAATTGATCAAATTACCCAATTCCTAATTCCTGTTCATATTACAACCTCGTTAACATCCAACAAATGCCAGGGTTAGAAGTACATATGTCATATCATCTGGACTCGAGGCGCATCGATATGGTATTCGAGAGAGTTCGGCTGAGTTTATGTATACCATGTGCTAATTAATTAAATTTAACTGGGATTTCTTTTTTTTGCAAAACCGGTTTAAAATCTTAAGTCTTTGCATTCAACTGCTGAAATTTTGTTTTGTTTATAGGAGGGAACGGTTTTATAGCTGCGCTTTTATAGGTTCTTAAGGTCTATAAATAATATATGTATATATTTATATATACATATGCGTATGCCTAGCTCTTTGATCTTTTGAGGCGTGGACTTAGGCGTTCAGTGCGTTTCTTTGTTGGCCTAGGCTCTATCTTTAAGGCAACTCTTCAAGTTGGCTTTTTGTGCGTGATTCATGCGCAGCTTTTTGCCAGCTCTGTAAACAAAGCGCGCATTTTATGGATCAGTCTGAAAGTCTAGAGATGTTGACTTTTAATTGCGTTCCCAAACGCGTTTCTTTAATTCAAGATTTATCTAATGCGTTAGACCTTCCATTTGGCAGAGCTTTGGAAGCTTTTGATACTTTCGGCAGCTATGCAAATGATGAAATTGATTAAAATTGAAAAGATATTGACCGTGTGGGGCCTCTCAAGAGCATGTCAACAAGGCAAATTAACTGAGCTTTTTAGCGTTAGTGCGAAACCTGTTTCGTTTTCTCATATTTTTATATATTTTTTTTCATGTTTTTATTTTAGCAAGTCCCGCGAAGTAACTTATAAACAAGCATGTGTGCTTAAAAATCCCCATTTGATGTGTCTGAACACGTTCGTAGCTCAAAACAGGCCCATATTTACTTAGGCAATTACCTATTTAGGTATATATATATATATGTGTGTGTGTGTGTGTGTGTGTGTACCCTATAGGGAGGGTACAGTCGGACTAGAGAATTTATAGAGGCTATGATCGTGTCACTAATATTAGCACTCGCTCAATGGCAAATACCCAACCCGTAATTAGACATGTCAACGCAGACACAAATGTGTATCTGTATATTACTGGAATCTTAGGGAAATCGAGCAGATATAGAGTAGTAATTATATTTACAATTGTGGTCTGTAAGATATGCTTGAAAGAACCGCAACACACTCATTAAAATGTTCAATTTGGCATTTTCCATTGCGATGCTACGCAAAATTCTCGGGAATAACAAATACAAATAAAATGTTTATTTATAATTTTTTATACCCTCGATGTGTTTGCTTAGGCTATACTTGGCTTGTGAGTGCGTATGCAACAGCCCGAAGATTGCAACCCTGAGGCTGATATCTCTCTCCAGATATAGATCATTAGTCTGTCTATGTGCAATGATTATATGGAGTATACCATCTGGACTTAGCTTGCAAAAAATGTTATTCTAGAAGTCCTATTTTGTAATTGAATATTTCGTTTGCAAGTGAAGTACTTGGTTTGGGAACTTGTCTACAAGGCATTATCTTTACAGAAGATTAAAAATAATAATAATTATAATAATAATGATCTATGTATATTTTAAATGTCATTTAAAGCAAAAATGTATTTTTTGAATGTTTATCAACCCAATTTTGAACTAACTTTAGCTACTGTGGGCTGAAGGCCATACGTTAACCGGGGGACACGAACCCGGAACTACGTCGGATTAGTTGTTCATATCAGTTAGACAACAAATTAACCGGCTACTGCACAACTTGCTAAGGTATTGATAACGCTAACGATAAACGTACTGAATTCATACAAATTTATATAGATTCTACTTTTACAGTCCTTTTGTACACGTATGCGTATGCGCTATTCCGCAGCCTGTTACAGGGTATCTGCTAGTTGACACGGACACTATACATATTTTTTTCGAGGCTTTTAGGTGGGCAGTTAAGGGCGTTCCAAAGAGCAAAATATACGCGATGACCACATGCCGGTAATTTATACGAATGCCATTTCACTCTGTACATAGAAGAGGCTCTGTTTACAGTGCGGATGAAAATTATTTGCAAAGCAATAAACACAAACACAAACATACACAAACACATTCATGTGTGCATAGATGTGTGTGTAGATTTTAACATTATTATGGCGATCACTGGGCGATGCACTGGGCGGGCGATAAAAATTGTTTCCACTGCACAAACACATGTTAACATAGGCACACACACACACACGCACGCACACAATCGTCTGTCTACACGCGCTTAGTTTGTTGATTAATAATATAAAGGAAGGGGCGCGAAAGAGTTGACAGTGAACTAAACTGAAACGGCGCAATTTTCGGATTGCCGCCTTAAAGATGTACAAAAAATTTAATACATTTATAATACATACATATAAGAACAGTTGTTTTTTAAGATTTGTTTTCAATTGTTGACACTTTTGTTATTGTGCTTTGCAGTTTTTGTGCACTCTTTTTTGAAAAGAAGAGCTTTATACGTAGTTATAGTTAGTGTTTACGTCAGTTTCAAAACAACATTCCACAGGTGCTATAAAAGCTTTAAGAGAGCAGCGACGTGTTGGCGTTTACAGTACGGTTCACAATATACTGAGCGGCCATTGTGGCGAGTAGCGCAGCGAATGCCGCTAATCGGTTCGGTCAGCTGGTCGGCGCCGACGATGCGCAAGTTGCCCTCGGCCCGCGCCGCAGCACACGACGAAGCGACACGCGACGTTGATTCACAATAACAACAGCAGCTGAATTCAAAACAACAAGTGCACAGAACTCTCTCTCCCTCTCTCTCTCTCTCTCGATGTTGCTGCTGATATTGTTGATGGAAGAGAGCATGCGAGCGCGCGCGTGTATGTGCGTGTGTTTTTGGATAAGAGATAGTATTAATTGAGCTGTTTGCCATAATTTTCACAATGCTGTCAGATATTTTTACATAGAAAACAAACAAGCAAAGATAAAGATAAGAGTATAAAGTAGCTACACCCACAGACACCCTGTTAATGATTCGAGTATTATGTAGCAGACACCCCGTTAATGTTGCTTATAAGAAGAGCAGGCTGTAAAGTCCCATTGATTTATATAGCTTTTAGGAGAAAGTTTTAATTATCTTATTTAAGTTACCAACAATAAAGGTATATTCGGTTCAGCTCTTGAACATAGGGTATATTCAAGTCGAATTCAACGCTTAAACAAGTCATTTATCAATACTTTTATTCTTTTACTTTGCAAGTTATCAACATTCAAGATTGATAAGCGTATTCGTATGAGTAATGTTCGTAGCACTAGGAATTGATATTTGTGGCAGATAATTTAAGATTGGTTTTCCCTATGAAGGTCGGGTAGATAATGAATACTTGTAATTTTTGTTTATTTAATGAAATACACCCAATGTTTGTTACATATTAATTATCATTTTATTTATATGCATTTCCATTTGACTTAATATACATAAATATATTTTCATACAATTAGATTTACGTCTTTAAAGTTGCTTTGCCTGCATTCCATATATTCTTCTACACAAATTTCTTATAAAAGGTGTTACAAATTCATATTAGGTTTAAGCTTAAGAACAGTTGCAAATAAATTTCGTCTAATAAAATTAACTAGAATTTTGTTTTTATTTAGGAAAAATAAATGAAACAGTTAATTTATCATTCTTCTCTTTATAGGGATTATCGGGAAACTAAGTGTGATTAATCCGAAATGTGAACAAAATGCGTACAATATGTGGACGGATATGCGCAAGTATACAAGTAGATATTGGATATGGATGAAGCCAAATCAAGTTTAATTGAAAATAAATAAATATTTACATTGAACCCACTGAAAACACTCCCGGAATCGAAGGGTAGTTCCTTGTATGCCACTCAATCGTAACGCATTGTAAGTAATTTGTCTCGAAGTTATCTATGTTTTTTGTTTCTAGGTAGATGATTTTGTAAAACTTTCTAAATGTTGACTTTAAGTGTACGTTTGTATTCGGTTTCTGTATTCTATTTAATTTTTGTTTCATAATATTTTTGTTGTGGGTTTATACATTTCTCGAAAACAGTAAAATCGCTCCAAAACTTGTTTCTGGTTAGCTACGAAAGTTTGTTGCATTTGTAATCCATATTTAATAATTATATTTATTTACTGATATTTCTATCATATTTATATGTGTGTAAATACGCGCATCTGAGCAGATTGACATTGTTCTTTTTTTGTTTGTTTTGTTGTGAGTTAGTCTTAGTTAAAAACGAAAAGGAAAAAAAAACAAGATCTGTATCTACCTCAAATACCTCCAGCAAACAAGTCTGAAATATGAATTAGCATAACAAAGTATAGACGAAGGTTCCTCAAAAAAAAAGAAAACCAGAATGGGTCGGCAGATCGAGATTGAGTTGCACAGCGATTCTGGGTCTATGCTGATAAACTTTGCCAGACATACGTACATATATATATGTATATATATATATATATATATGGCTTATCAAGCTCCGAGTGCTCCGCGGTTATCAGCGCTGCGCTGCTTTATTTTAAATGGCAGTTCTTGAAGTGAACCAAAAATAAAAATAAAAATAAAAATAAAATAAAGTCAAGATGTGCCATGCTTTCAACTGAGATAAGTGCCAGCTGTTTGGGTTACCAAGTTTCGTAAGCCCCTTGATACTTGATAGGCGCACCAACAAAACTGTCCGCGTCTAAGCCGAACAGTGGCACAAAGTTGTCCAAAAGGAAGTACAGGAAAAGCACCATTAACGGTCAGCTACCTTGGTCTGATGTCTACTGATATTTCCAATTTTGTTTTTAGTCCCAATCTATTGTTTAATAAACTTTAACTGGTTTAGACTTTGCTAATGAAAATCGATTTTACTTTCTTAAACATGTAAATCGTGAAATACTGAGTAATTTTCAATTCTTTGGAACTTATTATGAAATAGAAAATATGAAATAATATTAAATATTCTTTTTGGAACAGACAGAAATATTTAAAATTGTGCTTGTTCGTTCAAGTGAGTTCTCACTGTATTTAGCGGTATCTGAATGCACTGCCCATAAATAGTGTGACCATAAAGTAAAAGTCAATAGATACACACAAATACATACGTACTTCTATCGATAATAATGACAATATGTAAATTTGTTGTGCATAAATAAAAAGTGTCGAGAGTTTTGGCAAAGTTCTTGCTCTATGTACATATGCATGTAGTATGCCTTTATGGAGTTCCAATATTGCGTGTATCTTTTTTTCTTTTTTTTTTTTTGGAAAAGGAAGAGTTCTGTGATATATCAATGCGCACACATACATTTACATAAACACACACATACAGCATAACGTTAAATGGCTTAAGAAACGAGTCTTACGTTAAAGAATATGCTATACATTTATCATAATTTGTTTATAGATTGTTTTTTCTTTCCTTTCCTTTCTGTTTTTTTTTTTGTATGTATTTTATATGTTTTTGCTTTTTTCTTTTGAGTTTTGCTGAAAAAATATGGTAATTTGTTTTGTCTTACGGGCTATATTACTTTTCTCTAAATATGCTTCCTTTTCTTTTTGTAAAATATACATACATATACAATATAGATATATCTTTATGTTCAGTTGTAGATAATAGAAAATGGCATCAGTAAGTATGCGTATTTCCCATACAGTATATATATATACTTAAGAGATTGGTGTGTTTGCTTTCCTAATTTACAGTTGAATTTTATTTCATTGCGTTAACTAAATCCCAAGTAGGAAGTAAAACCAAATACAACTAATGGAGATCTGAAGACCCTGTCGATAGGTAATCGCAAAATGGCAAGTGTATGGCAATGATATGGTAATTGTTATTACTTTAGTAAGTACTTTAAATAATTATATATAATTCATTGATTATTTTCGTGTGTGTGTGTGTGTGTGTGTGTGTCTGCCTGCAAGGAACATAATTACAAATGAATTGGGGAGAACCGTTTCCAACCCCAACACCTCAAAACATAATTAACTAAAATTCAAATAGTTCTATTTGCTCAAGAGGCGCAATGCTCTATCGATGCGAATGCAAATTACTTTCCACCCATTTATAGAGCGCCGTCTGGGATCTGGCCACCCATTCCACATTGGAGGCAACGCTGCTCAGCGTCATGTTCAGCACGGACATGCCCTGACCACGCCCAAAGCGATGTACCAACGACTTCAGCTGGGGGTGCAAATATTTATAAATCAATTTTAGACATATACATATATTAGTTCTCGCGTACCTCATCGTAATCGAATTTCGTTGCGCCATATTGCGTTATGGCCGATATCACTTTGGCGAAGCTAATGGTGCCCGGGCCCAGACGCTTCTCCAGCTCAAACCATTTGGCCTGCAGAAAGCGGCAGGCCATCGCACCGCCGGTGGGCGTGCCCGCAATGGCCTTGAGCACCTGGACCACCTCCTCGGTGGGCAGCATGGTGACATGCGACAGCAAGCGATTCTGCAGCCAGGCGTCCTTGGTGCGCCCCAAGGCGCGCAGCAACTGCATCCGCTCCACAAATGTCTCCGAGGTGCGCTGCAGGTTGACAAAGCGCTCCCAGCAATGCTGCCAATAGATGTACTCGCCGGACAGTATGGAACCGGTGTAGACCACCTGAATGAGAGTAGCGTGTTAAGGTAAATCCCAAAAGTGGCCTCTAATCGAGCTTACCTCACGCAAATTGGGCGCTATGGCGGATCCATTGTAGTACAGATATTGATTCAACATATTCTTCGCCTTCGTAATGCTGTCAATGTCCTCCCACAGCACCGAGGCCAGGAGCACCTCGGGCCGCATGAGCCTAACAGGCAGATATCGTTGATATTTCACTTTTATTGCAAATGTACATTCAGATTGTAGCTCACCTGCTGGCCACATCGCCCTCATCGGTCCAGCCCACCTTTTCCATGACCGTGGATAGTTTCATTTTGATAAACTCGCTGAGCATCAGGAAACATTCCGAGTACTTGAGTATGCGACGCCATTTCTCCAAATGTCGCACAGCCAATGCCATTGGACCGTAATGCGTCTCACTGGGCAAATATTGGATCATATTCATCGTAATCTCGCAGGGCAACAGATTCGCATGGCACAAGGTAAACGCGTCCGAGAGCAGCCCGAGACGATCCTACACGAAATTACATGAAATTACATTTGAATCCATATTTCATGGATATGTATACAAACCTCGCTGCTAAAACGATTCGGATTGTTGGAGAGCTCCTCGATGAGACTAGCCCAATTGTCATCGTTGTAGACGACGCGATAATAGCCATTCTGTATGGCATTCACCTTGATCCATTTCACATTCTCCGGCACATTGAAGGTTACTGAAAATGGAAAATTAGAAATTTCAAGATGGTTCTTGTTAGGCAATGCTTAGAACTAAATTATATCGGAATAAGAAGAAGAATTCTCTTCTTCTACTATAGGTATTATTTTGGCCAAGCCAAGATTTCTTCCATCGGAAAGATTTTCCAGACCCAAACCAATATAAACACTAAGATGAGTAACGCCATACAACAAAATGCTACTATGCTGCTTGATTTTTTGAAAATTGAGAACAAAAACGAAATCAGTATCATTGCGACCTCTCAACTGAAAGAGCGAAAAAGCTAAAAATAGAATGTACTCTCAGCTTCGGCTCTACGAATCGACGCCGAGCACCATCAAGGCAGGCTGGCGACTAACTTCGTCGTTCGTGTTAGCATCAACAAGCCGCGACTTCGGCTGGCATGTCGTGTGAAGTGGAAAAAGCCAGTTGAGAAGCCAGGCTAGAAATTTTGCGTCGCATTCAAATGTGTGGGCATTATTCATCTTAGTGTTTATATTGTCTTTGCCCAAACTGCGTCCCAACTGAATTAATTTCCACTATTCCGATTCACCATATTTCTGTTAATGAATCTCTTGATGAGAGAACTGAGCAGATTGCCAAGTAGATCGTTTGGGTCCCAGGCATATTGAGGCATATTACTGCAAAGCAGATGAACTACTGAAGCTGGCAAGTATGGTATCTCTTCTTCCATACAAGCAATATATCTGTATGCAAAACCAGAACCCTTTTTCAGAATAATACTTCCTCTCTGATCTATGATCTATCTACCAGGTTTGAACTCAGTCCGCCTAGATTACAACCAGGTCTTAGGGAGGACTTAGGTCCTTGAAATAACCCAACCAAACTTAATTCGGGCTACTCACCATCGATGTTTTGCATCCAGAGCGTCTCGCTGACATTGTTGATATCGGTGACATATGTAACCGGAAAAATCCATTTGAGATGTGGCACAGACTTGTGCTTGCTGGCATGGGTCGGCGCCACGGTGCTGGGCATATCGGTGGCATTCACTGTGGTCTTGTTGTAGTTGTTGCCATCGTAGGATTCATCGTGAATGGCCAGAAAGTCGGCTGGCTTGAAGGGTCGCTGCGATATGGATATGGTGTTGCCCATTTTGGTAACGGTAAGCAGCGGAAATCCGGGCTGATGTGTCCACAGCGTCATCATGTCCTTAATATTCTTCGAGCCGTTCGCCTTTTTCGTGCATATGGTCCAGAGATCCGTGGGTTCGGCGGTCTTGAAGCGGTTCAGCTTGAGGAAGGTGCCCAGGCAGCCGCGGAAGCGATCCTCGCCAATGGCCGTGTGCAGCATGGAGAATATAGCTGCCGTTTTCTGGACAAAAAACTCCTCGTTGTTGCCATCGTGTCGGGTGCCGTTCATGATGCTGTCCCAGCCCTGAATGGCGTCGATGTCCAGCGCCGCGTTGGCCAT
This sequence comes from Drosophila montana, assembly GCF_035044405.1. Taxonomy (NCBI): domain Eukaryota; kingdom Metazoa; phylum Arthropoda; class Insecta; order Diptera; family Drosophilidae; genus Drosophila; species Drosophila montana. The sequence continues at coordinate 73,260 of NW_026998422.1, forward strand.
CTTCAGCAGGTACATCTCGCGCAGGGGCCAGCTGTCTTGGAGTGGAGCCAGCGCATGTATGCCCAGATATTGAATGAGACCCTCCCACAGCCAGACATCCTTGAGCACCTTGCGCGAGGTGATGCCGCCGAAGAACTGACGCACCATGGCCTCGGCAATGCGCAGCGCACTGAACTGATACTGCTCCGAGGTAATGGAATGGGGATCGGTCAGAAATGAAGTCTTCAGCGTGACCAGACCCAAGGAGGAGATCAAATTGCGGTCCAGCGAAGGCAGCGCCACAAAGTCCACCTTAGTCAGGGGATAACTGATGTCCAGCCAGGTCTGTAGATACTCCAACACATCTCGGGATGTGTGCAGAATGAATGAGGAGCGCGGCAGCAAATCTCTAGGCGCATAGAAGGTATACGACGGTGCACGCTTAATGGAGGACCCGGTGGACTGTGACAAGGAGGTCAGATTTGTGGGTTTGCCGTTCCCATTGATGGTCATGGGCAGCGCTGTGGTCGTCGAGCTGCTGATATTGTGGAAGGGCGTCAAATTCACGTTCAGCGAGTGCGTCAGAGCCGTAATGTTGCGCACCGGCGGATTTTTGCTCTTCAGCTGCGTGTAGTTGTTCAGCTGCGAGGGCTTCTTGCCGCTGCCGGCGGTGGCTGGAGCCACCGTGGTGGGTATGTACGCAGCCGAGGGCTGCAGCGATTCCCGCTGAAAGTCGCTGACTACCCAGGCAACGGCATCGGCGGGCAGCGGTGGCGTCTCGATGAAGTCATCACGCAGCTAAAATAAGATTAGCAATAATTGGTAAGACCCTACGAGATGATTGGGAGTGCACTTACCAGGCCTGTGCCCATGTAGAAGCCGACATCCTCTGTGGTATGCACTATGGAGTTGGATAGACCAATGTGGAAGCGGTCACGGAATACAGAGATGCGGAAAGGCGCACGCACGTGCGGCTCATCAAAACAGGGAAAGGCACGACGTGCGCCATTTGGCCTGAAGACTGTGGCTGCCAGCAGGCTGTAAGCGATTAAGGATTAAGGATTACTCTAGACGCTTTCCACTTGTGAGCAGAGCCTGAAGTTGAACCAGCTTCCACAACTAAGCTGGGCTCGAATCGAATCATAATTGAAATGCAATTGACTCTTACCGTTCCCGTCCATTAAAGCTTTCGTACTGATCCACATAGAAACCCTCCGGCTCGGGATTCAACTTGGAATACCAGCGTAAATTCAGCGTATAATTTGATTTCTTCTTGAGCTTCTCCTTAACCTCAATGTAAAATTGCTGACGTGGCGGAAATTCCAGCACCTTGACTATCTTCAAGGCATAACCCTTGGGACCGGGCGTAACCAGCGCCTGTGCGTAAAATGCAATTAGTTGGGAGTCCCCTAATTGGATCAACTCACTTCACTCACCTTCTCGGTAACATTGAGGTCCTGTATGTGCAGCACAATAAAGTTGGTTTCCCTCTCAATGAACAGATCGATGGTCACTTGACCTGCCGCAATCAAAGTTAAGTAAGAGAATTGCATTAAGGGGAAAGGTGGTTTACGGCTCACGGCTCACCTTTGACGTCGAGCGTTGTGAGATTGGGGTGTATCGTAACCATGTAGCGCAAGGGTCGCACACTGTTGGGCAGCATCTTTTCCAGCCAGGGGAAGGGCTCCCCGTTCGTTGCAATTGGATTGAATGGCTGTGTGTTGTTTTCTTCATCCGTTTCATAGTCAGACGCCGTTTTCGCCGCGCAGGAACAGTCTGCAAAGGTCAAACACACAAACGTAATGTTCAGATACGTGGATTGGAATGGGGCTTTATTTATTAATTCGTTTTTTTATATGGTTTGGGGATCTGTGGATTGTTGTTAATCAACTGCGTTTTACACGGTTAACAAAGAGAACAAACTTAAAAGGTAGGGCTTCAGAAACGCTAGGGTTAAGCAGGGTTAAGCAGAGGGTGGAAATAATAAAAAGCTAGCATACAATCTGATGACTGGCGGAGGAGTTCAAGACTTTTGACTGGGTTCGCTAGCACATTTAATGGGAGATAAACAGAAATATTATACAAAATTGTTCTATAAAAGATGGATGGCTTTTTGTAGGTCCAGCGCATGAGTTGGGAAATGATTCTTTAATGGAATGTTTTTTTTTTACTAATACCTTTTTTCATAATTTCTTAAAGTAGTAAAAATAAACTCAATCAAATTCTGTGAAATATTGATTTTGTCAAAAAAAAAATTGTCTTTCTAATTATACTACAACTCCATCTTATTATAGCTGGGCAAATAGATTTCGGTCTACTCTTCTTTCTTATAATTTATTTTTTTCTTGTTTCTGCCCTGAATATTTAGGGTTGGCATAAAGGAACGATCGGTAAAATATTTTTATAGGGTATTATGAAAATTAACTCAACAAGTATGATTTAATTTTTCAAATTTTCCGACTATGCATAAATGTGTATTTGCCTTTTGTGAATGGGTAAAAAATTTATGTTTCTAGTGTTTTAGCTAATGGTATTACTAAATATATATATCTTAAAATGTAGTATTACTTGTCAGGTATGAGAGAGTATATAATAGCTATGAGCTTGGAAATCGAAATGATATCTGTTTATGTAGATTCAAAGAATGTTCCTACTTTATAAAATACTACATCAAATACAAGCAAACAATTTTCGGAAAAAAGTAAGATACGATTGAATATGTTGATTTCAGTTTATTGGTGAATCGAAATAAAGAGAAAAGTCTTGGATTTAATTATTAGTTGCACGATAATTAAAAGTAGATCAAATACACTAAGTAACGAAACATATAGAAGGGGTATTTTAAGAACAACATTGGATGACAGCAACATGCCGACAGATTATATTATATATCATAAAAATACTATATATGAAGATATATATGTATGTACTAAATTTTCAGGGCTAGTTACCGGTTAGAAGAAGTGGGTTTTGGAAAATTTGTTACTCACATTTTTACCAATCAAACAAGCGTTTAAGAGAAATTTTCATAAATATGTATATAATATTTGGTTTTTACAAAAGACAACAAAAAAGAAACAACAATATGAAAAGAAAATGGTAAACAATTTATGTATACATATTTATTTATATATATTTATATATCTATGGCATATAGAAGACGTATTTTAATTAGATTATGCTTACGTAATTTTAAAAGTCAATTAAAAGCTGGCATTTTAAGTGTATTTCCGAAGTGTTGCATCAATTAATGCCAATACAAGTATGCTGGGGAGTAGGCAATGATAGACCTTAAAACTTTTATGCCGGCTGGCCACACCGTGTTGCATATTTCATTTGCAAACATGACACACACACGCACACACACACACGCGTGCGGACTACATGCATGTCTGGCTCCGGCTACGGCTCCGTAATGCAATTAGCCTTCAATGCATTTTGCCCCATTAAGTATGCAACACAAGGTTTATGTTTGTACTTTGCATACATTTTGCAACGTAATATGCAACACTGGAGCCACCAGCCTCCCCAGCCAACCGCCCCTTGCAACAGAAGCCTCCTCCTTGCAACCTTGCATGTGAGTGTGAGTGTGCCCAGCATATATTTTAATGGTATTTGGTTTGGGTTAATACTATTAAAGGCAAGTTACAACCGACTGCGACTAGGCGAAGGAGCAGAGAGTAGGATGTGTGAATGCAGCTGCTGCTGGCTGCAACCTTCATCAACTTAATGCGATTATATGGCTTCAATATGGATAATATGCTGTTTACTGCAGGCTCTAAAGAGGCACACCAAGCGCAAAGGCGTGCTGGCATGTTATAAAAAGCTTTGACTAGTATGGAAACATATAATGTAATTGATTAAAAGCATATTTATAATTGTCTAACAGCAACGAGATCTGCATACGTTGTGGAGGTAGCAGCTGAATATGTAGAGCTTCACATGTCCTGCTTTCATTTGGAGCAGGCTAGCATTTTTAGTAAGCTTTTTTGGAGGTCTGACTTGCCCAAGATCAGGTATGCACAGCTACACTGTGATAACCTGTTTTTGGCTTTTGACCTGGTCAAGATCAGCCCTCTCAAGGTTCACTTCACAAGCTGCAGCTACCTTATGAAAATCTTTCCCATTCGGATACATGAGTCTACCTTCTGTTCCTTAGAAATCGTATTACAAATAACTGCTTATTGATTGACAGACTCTTTAAACTATTAGGTCCAAGCTCGAGTCCACCATATCGAATTCCCTATAAAAACTTGAAGGAACTGCAGTTTTATAACATTGTGTCAAGTTTTGAAGGAGCCAGGACCTAGTTAGCAGAAGTGAAACAATCTTATTGAACACAATCACATAATATGACTTGTTTCTGGAACATATAAGATTAGTTTTCCTGCCTAGAAACACAATATAGTGTGTGTGTGTGTGTGTGTGTGTGTGTGTATCTTTGTTACAGAACCTGTCAAAACTGTTTCTCTCTTTGCAACATATCCGGCAAGCGGAAGCACAGCTCGCCGGTTGTCGCTGGCTTTGTTGTTGTTGCTTGTTGTGGTGGTAATAAAATTAAAAAAAAAAAAGAAGAAAACCAACAAAACGAAAAGAACGCAAAGAAATGCAACCGAAAGGCAAATATGCACAATGGAACCTACCATTTTGGGGTCCGGCGTAGGCAATGATAACGGCCGTCAGCAGCAGGGAGCCGAGCACGATGCCGGCGACGAGAAGGGCGCGTCGCTGCGAGCAGACGGCGACTCCGGTGCGCGTCTGGCGGCCTCCACTCGATTCGCCACCTGGAAAATGTAATTAAATGTCAGTCAGAGATAAAGGACGAAGTGAGAAGTAGCGCACAGAGTGGCCTGGGAGGGGCTGAGAGGTCATATTAAATTATGTAAATATTTGCACGCGAAATGTTTGCATTGCGCCCACTGTGTGGACGGATTGAACGTTGGATTTTATATATATGTATGTATATATGGATTACCTGATAGAAATGCACAATCATCCAAATCCGGATCATTTGTCATTTCGATGCGCTCGCGCCGCCAAATTTTTGAACCTTTACGACCACCGCCAACGACCGAAATCTTAACGGGGCCGATATCTTTTGGTCTTCCGGCCAATACGTTAACTTAATTGCGTTGCTTAAACGCCGCGTTCTTCAGTTATTTATATTAACTATATACTATTTAAACGACACATAAATTAACTATCACAAACGTAGATCAACTGCTGATATTTTGTTTAAATAGTTGGTATGATTATGAAAGCAGCATTTGATATGCCTCAATTTGTGTCCCTTTTTTTACCCTTGAATTATTCATAATGATATTTATAATTCATTATGATATATATATAGTGTATGATCTGTTCATGTTAACTAGTCTTACAGTTTTAAATCTACTATTATGAAACTTTCGGAATTGGCAGGGTCCGTCTACTATATCATATAGCTACCGTAGAAATGATTGAAATAAATTCTTTTAGAAAAACCTAATGGTTTTTCAAGACGTCTTGATCAAAATCGGCATTTTCTTGATTGGAAATACTCCTGACATATGTGCAAATTATTATTAGCATCGGACTACTATATCATACAGCTGCCATAGGAACGATCCATGAAAAATTAACTTCCTTTATGCAAATCTGTTTTTTTTGTCATGTCAAACTTGATATTTACTAGATTCCCTAAAAAAATTTTATTAACATCGGACTTCTATGTCAAATAGAAATAGAACTATTAATTAACTTCTTGTATGAAAATATTGCTTGTTTTTCAAGATATCTTAACCGAACTTGACATTTAATAGATTCCCTGACATATGTTCAAATTTGTAGTATGATCGGACAATTATATCATGTAACTGCTATATAAGCCAAAACTTAACTTCTTAGGTGAAAATCTTTTTTGATTCCCTAGGATTTCCAATGCTCCTACTATTATCATATAGTTAGAACCAATTCATCAAAAATTAAGGTCTCGTAAAAAAACTTATTTGTTTTTCAAGATATCTTGTGCAAATTTGACATTTACTCGATTCTCTATGCTCCTGCAATATGCGAAATAATCAGCCATAGGTAAAATCAATCCAAAATTAACTTCTTGTAAGAAACTCTTGTTCGTTTTTGAAGATATGTTAAGGAAACTTTTACATTTACTAGATTCCCTAAGCTCATGGCTTTATTGGAAGAATCAGTCAGTTTTTGGCTGTAAAACATTTCTATCATTCAAGACATCTCAATCAAACTCAGCATCTACGAGCTTTACTATTCGCATCACATATCTACAAAGCCGTAGGCCATATGTCTACAAGGGTATTTAACTTTGGCGTGCCGAAGATAGCGGCTTTTTTTGTGCCTCGCCCAGTCAAGCCACGTGCGCCTCATGCATATTTTATGCACTTGCCACATTTATATAGCCAACTTTGACTACGTTAGCCCCATAAAATTCTAAAGGTAAATCAGTTTGAAATTGACAGAGCCGAAAAACTCTCATCGACGCGACGAGTTGATAATCTGACGGACAAATAATCGTAATTTATGCGCCCCCTCAAAAGGCAGAGATGAAAAGTAAAAAAAAATAAAAAGGAAAATATGTGCGTCGACTTTCCACCCGCCTTTCTCGATATTATTTTCTCTTATTTTTCTTTTATTTTTTTGGGACAGGCGCCAAAAGCTGCCGCCCTTCCGGTCTCGACTCCTGCCGCCGCACAGCCGGCATCCCGTCTAGTCCATCGCCCATTTGGGCTTTGTCTGAGCCGGCGGCTGCGACGGCGGCAGCGGCCCTGTCCATGTCGTTGTCTGCGTCTGCACTTTTTGAATGTTGCTCGCAATTTCAATGTCGCATTGAATTAGTGAAAAGCGCTTTCAACGCCCCAAAAATCAACCCCCGAAAATGGTGAATGCTTTCTGTGTGTGTGTGTGTGTCCATGTCTGCTTTTGAGCAGCACTTGAGGTTCAAGTTGAGCATCCTTGGCGAATTTTATGCGGTTAAGACTTGGCAATAACAAAGTAAATATGCTATGCTTGATATTTGGGTAATTTACTTGCATTTGCTTTAAAAATCAAAACTTCTATTCAAAAATATAAATTAAGATTTTCAATTTGATATACATTAACAAAATATTTAAAAAATTAAATCTTCTGTTTACAGTCATACATTTGCGCAATATCAAATGCAATTTATCAGCCGATAAGGCGATAAAGCGAGAATATATTTTATGGTAGAAATTCGTAGTATTTAATTTTTTCCGCTTGATTAGATTCTACAGGTCGGCAACGGGCTATAAAAACCTGGGCATGCCTGTCTAAATTAAGAATAAATATTGCTTTTTTAAAGGTTCGATTAAGTCTTAATAAAAGCTTTTTACTATTTTCTTATCTGATGGATAATTTCGAAGAAATTATATTGTTTAAAAAATAATGTAACTATCTGACATTGTTATTTTTATTTAAGAATAAAATTCATAATTAAATGCTCTTAAAATTCTCTAAACATTGAAAAACACACTAAATATACGCCTGTTATCATTCTTTAAGACTTACAAAATGTCCATTAACTTTCTAATATGCACAATGCTTGACTATAACAATTTCTAAGGACCTGCAGTTGTTGCGGGAATGTAAAAATAGCCTTGTCACAGTTCCTGTTCTATTCTTTGACATGTCAAGGTCAACAGCCATGTAAATACAATACTATTAACTGCATTGTTAAGACGCTTTCTGCATTTGTTTACATTTTCATGCATGTGTTATTATTGTGAATTTGTTGTTGTTCAACAATTGGAAACAAAACTTTAGTGCTTACGCAGCCAGCGTCGCAAGAGCGCAAGAGAGCAAGAGAGAAACGAGCGATAGCAAGTGTAAGAGCGTATGCGTGGCACCTGGAATGCCAGCTGAGAGCGCGCGAGAGAGAGCAACACTTAACTGTGCGCTCGCATTGGAATCTGTGTTTTGAAAATGAAATGTCAGAAAGCAAAGCTCAACAGCGCGCATTTCCTCACATGCGTCAATTGAGTATCAGTGTTAGTGTGTGTGAGTGTGAGTGTAAGTCGGAGAGTATAAGTGAATTTCCGGCTTTGTCTTAGCTTTGATTATGCGGCGTTTTTCTTTGCGAGAAGCGAGCGCGTTTCTGAGTGCTTTCTGAATGCGCGTATATATGTCAATAGTGCGCTTTCCAGTCCAATTCGAGTTTTTTTTCTTTCGCATTTTGCTTTTGCTTTTTTACTTTGCTATCCTTTTTTTTTGCATCTGGTCCCTTTTTTGTTTGCCACTTGACTGAATTGGCGAGTGCATTTGCGTACAAAACGGCAGCGGCAGCGGCAGCGGCAGCAGCAGCACCTACTCCTCTTCCTCTATTGTTGGCTCTAGAAATTAATTCTGACATTTTGGTCGGACGCCCGACCCGTTTGTAGGCTATATAATAGTGCAAGCAAGCGTGTGTACATATTTGCTTTGGCTTGTTGCTGTTGGCTTTTGGCTGGCTATGAAAGGTCAAAATAGCAACAATTAATCAATGCATGTGACGGTTTCATTAGGCCAAAGCCAATTTATTTATATGGCTCGCCCACTTGGCCCAATATTGGCTTTTACTTTGTACACTTTGAACTTAAAGCTTTGCTTTCACAATCAAATTCACTAGTTTCACTTGAAGTACCGTTGAATTTCCGTTACCGAACTCGATTTGTTGCCAGAACTTTATTGCTAATTAGCTTCAATTAACAAAAAGCCGAATGAAATTGATTCGTTTCATCAGTTGCCTTCTCTTACTTTGCTCCTTTTCTTTCTTATTTTCTTTTCTTAATAATTTTTTTTGACAATTTCTATGCTCTTTTCGTTATAGACACGCACAGCGGGCAGGGGCAGTGTGTAAGGGCAGCACGCGACTCATCTGTGTGCGAGTGTGTGTGTTTGTGTGTGGGTTTATGAGGAGGTTTTTTTTTGTCAACACGGGCTTTCGTTTCGTTGTTCCGTTTGTTTGTTACGCGCTTTCTGATGCGTTTGACTGCGCGTACATTTTCCAACTGGATGCTGTTGTGGCTCGCCGTGGCGTCTCCGGCTGCGAAAAGCACTTTTGCAGCAACCCCTCCGACAATGGGCACTCTGAGCCCAGCCCCCGACCTGCCAGCCAACAACACAGCTGTGCAGCGCATGTCCACGCGCTCTCGCAAGCTCCCTCTCTCGCTCGCTCTCCTTGACGCTCTCTCGCTATTTGCAAATATTGGCTCTCACCTGCGAAAATGAAAATGAAATTTCTTTGGGCCCTTTTTGCCGGTCCCTTGCGCCAACAAACAGCATAAATAGTGGAGTGTTTTGGTGTTGCCAGGCACATCGGAATCAAGCGAGCATGCTGCAACCCTTAAGCACCACCCACCAGCAAACCCCACCCCCTCCCCCCTCCCTTCCCCCCTTCCCTCCCTTATCAGCCACACCATCATCCGTTTATTTCTCCCCAATATGCAGCATTATCTAGCTGCTGTTGTTGCCACTGCTTCTTTATCATGTGCTAGTCAAAGGTTCAATCGGCGAACAGTTCTTGTTGCTGCATGATTAGGGGATGGATTCCGGCTTTCAGCTATCGTTGCCTCGTTGCCTGGTTGCCATACATACATATATGAAGCGCATTCCGCTCGAGATTTACGAGCGCACGTATTTCTCGAATTGATGCTGCTTTTTATTGCCTACTTTGTGGCGCCTTTGGCAAGTCCAACACACACTCATTAGTTTCTAATGGAGGCTGCAACTGCAGCAAATAATTCCACAAAATTGGAACACATGCTGAGCGCCTGCAACTTCCAAGTGTTTATGATAGAAATAAACCCATTATTGCAATGTGAATTGCTCTGATTGAGTCTGACGCAGACTGAGGAGGATTCACCCTGCTGACCAGTTGGATTTGATTCCATTATTCTACATTTAGATATGACCATATTCATTTGTACATGCATGAAGTTGACTTCTAATTTACATTTTTTGTTTATATCAATATGCTTTGATTGCAAAATAAATAAAATTAAGGAATCGAGAAAAAATAAAAGACTTTTGGTACATTCTTTATATCAAAATTCGTACCCATAAAACACAAAGGAAAACTAGAATACAAAAAGAAAATTAGAATATTATACTTAAATTAGGCAGAAAGTTTGCCAAAACTGCGCAAAGTCAAAATTTTGTAAATTATGTTTAAATTTTAAGAAGGAAACGGTCTGAAATCTTTGATTGGGGGTATCCGAATTTGGAATATCATTTTTCTTATATAAGATTTCTTATATAAGATATATATAAGATGCATAAATACACTTCAATTAAGCAGGTATATATATACAGAATTCTTAAAAGGCGTCAAACTTCTAAGGATTTAAGAAAAAGAGCTATGCCATACATTTTCAAACAATTTATATATGAAAAAATTATAAAAATTCTTCCACTAATGAAAGAAAATCATTTTTCATAAGGTAAATTAAAGCAACAAGATGGCAGATAAAACATATACCGCTCAATTAAACCAGATTTCAAACTAAAAGGTGGGAAAATTAATGAAATTTTGGTAACATTTGGCACCTGTTTTGGACGTGCTCTAATTTGATTTGGGCATTTGCAGCCGCAAACAAAACGAACCGTACTTGTTTGTATATTTTTTATTTGTTGCGAACTTAAAAAAGTTACGCGTAAACTAAGTAAAAAAAACTTTTACAACGTATTGATGAGAATGGCAAAAGTTTTATTTGGGCGCAGCGCCTGGTCACGAAAACTTGTTTAATGTCAACACTCAAGGGGTGTGGGGGAGGTGGCAGGGTTGAGGTTTGAGCTGCTCGAACCCGAGCAGCGGGCTTAACTCAATGAAATCTTTGTCACGTCGTCGTATTGCCACAGAGAGCACACAATTAAATGATGGAATTGCTAATGGAAACACAGGGTGTTCATTAGAAAAGTCGCACCTCCCATTTACATGCCGCAGAGAATTGCCGACGAGGCGTTTTTTCAATGTCTATATAAGGTCGTCGCTGCGTACAATTCAGTTAACAGGGCTTTTCTTTTCAATTGTAATCGCAACCCAGCTTTTACCCCAAATCGTTCCGTCTGTTATTTAACGCATTGCACGGGCGTCGCCATCAGCGCACCATGGGATATTTTTAAGCTTTTTTCTGACAAATTGCCTGGGGCTTATACCTTAACATACCAAAACAGTTAACATAATCGTCAGCTGTTAAGCATAACAGTTCTGAGCAAAAATCCCAGGCTTCAAATTTATTAAATTGCATATACTTAACCCTTAAATGATGAAAAACCCGCTGACAATATTTTAAATATATTTTGATTTTTAAACTTGACTTTTATTTCTGTGACTTTTATTTAATATCTTCGGAATATATATGGAATTTTTTGAGTAAAATATATTCGACTGTTGATAAGGATAATTTATAGCCCACGCTTATTTATACTTATTCCGAGACTTTGAGTTTTACGACCAATCTTAAATGCTATTTTTAGAGCACAAAGTGTACATATTGCCCCATAGTACAGCGTGTCCAGCATTGAGTATTTGCTGTCGCTTGCAAATTTACAGCCCACAATTTGTGAAGAGCACACAGATGAATGCCGTGTGTGTGTATGTGTGTGAATGTGCGTGTGTGTGTGTGTGTGTGCTCCCACTTCAAGGGCTTTGACTGTCGTTGAACATGGCCACAAGTGTCTGTAATAGAGAGCGGGTGGCCCCTGGGCGCCAAATCGAAATGTGGTGGTTAAATAATCGCTGTTTATGAAACAATCAATAAATTTAAGCTGCTGCGATGGCAGTTACTGCGTCATGTGGCTGCTATTGCTCCTGCTGCTGCTGCCTTAGGCGTTGATATACTCCCCGACACACACACACACTCACACACACAAACATTCGCACAAAACTTGCGAACCTTGATGCCAAGAGTTGAACGGGGGGCTGCGGCTGCGACTTGAAACTCGTAATTGCTCGATTAAGTGCTTGTTAATCTCTGTACTTCATTACGTTTACATGAACGATAAGAGAACAACAATAGAAATAGCCCGAAATGGGCTGGATTTCATATAACATTCAATGGTTTTGTCGAGTGTCAAAGATAATGTTATGATGGGTCGAAAAAAGAGAGAGAACAGTGGAAAGTATTCTATAAATAGCAAGTCAGAGTGGTCCACTCAAGACTGTTCGAGTAGAAGACACACACAGACTATTAGTTATGAACTTTAAGGGTTGAATGAGGTAAGGAATCGAAAAGTGAAATATTTTAAACTGTGCAGAAGGGCGTACTTATTAAATTTGAAGCCTGTAGCTCTTATAGTGACTGCAAATCGATATTTGCCATTGTTGGATTAACCGGAGCATATTTATTAAAGTGTTCCTTATAAGCTCTGGCAACTGCCCAACATGGCCTATGCTTATTGCCTACTGTGTATTGCAGGAATATGTTATGAGAAAACTATTCGACACGTGTGCTTACATATGTTAACTTTAGCTGTTAACTTAAGCATGTTAAGCAATAACATCAGCCCCTCATATAAAATATAAAAGTAGGCTTGCAGATATCTTCTGCTCTGCGCCTAATTGATTGAGAACTCAATTATTATTATAATTCTTAACAGTTAGGACATATTTATAGGAGGATATACTGGTGTTGACTTCTTCTAGCATCTGCCAAAGCTTAGGGAATCTTAATAATATAAATATTTAAAAAAAATGATTAACTTTAAATTAAAGTCGTCTGACAAGCAAACACAAAAATATAGAAATTGACTGCTGACATAGCAAACAAACAAAGTTAATGCAAAGTAGAAGCTTTCCCAATTTTCCGCTTGAATGACAAATGTGCATTTGTGTTTTGCGCTCTTAAAGAACCGTGCCCCACCTCCCCCATCCCTCACTAAGTACAGTGGGCACTTGTGCAGTCAATTTGTGGAATGTTCAATAAATTCATTAATTGGCAGCTCGTGTTGAAGCGGCACTCCAAAAGGTCTCCATTGCCAGCATAGGCATCCTTGGCCCAAGTACTCGACTGTGTGTGGCAGCTGGTGCATGCAACAAATGCATTCGATGGCAGCCAGCTGCCATGAAATGAGCTTGCCAAAGGCCCCAACTAATTGTGCAGAAATTGGACTGAAAAAAAAAAATCATGAAGAAAATGCAAAAAAGGGAGCGAATGCCTGGAATGTTTTCAAGTGCTGCGAAAAGTGTGCTAGACCACAGCCAAGTTGCCAGCTACTTCTCCTCACCTCCGGCGGCTGGCATTGTTGTTTCCTGCCTGACTGACAGACAGATGGACGGACAGACGGGCCGACGGAAAGACGGACAGACTTGCCTTTGCGAGTCGCATTTTCCATTTTGCATTTTCCATTTAATTACGTGGGCCGCCTTAGGGGGGCGCACTGCGTGCTTTGTAGTTGCATTTAATTGTGTGTTTGCCTGTGTGCCTGTGTGCGTGTGTGTGTGTGTGTGTGTTTGTTTCGTTTGCGCCATTTTGCAACAATAATTTGTTGCACTGCGGCGCATCGCTTTGCCATTTGCATCGCCTTCCGTTGACTTCCTGCTCGCAATGCTTCAAGTGGCCTGACCCAAAAACACATTTTATCCATTTCTATATGTCTTCACTTTCACTCGCACACACACACACACACCCCACACACATTGCATTGTTTCTGTTAGCCCCATTTTTATGCTGCTATTTTTACTTGCAATATTTTTTTTTCATTTGCTTTTTTGCCGGGATGCGCAGGACTTCTTTATTTAAGTCAAGTTGCTTCAAGTATGCGTGTGTGTGGCTGAGCGTGTGAGCCCATTCAGAATGCAATCAACATCAACGCATCCTGCAATTATAAACGTCAGCGGCAGCAGGCATCGACAGCAACAACAGCTGCTGCCACAGACACTCAGTTGTTGCCTGCCACAAACCGTGTTGCTCGAGTGTTGAGCACATTCGTGCTGCCTGCGGCTGTCATTCGAGTGCTTACTCCAGTTTGTGCATTCTTAATTGCAACAGCGACAGGCACACACGTCCTGCTCCCGTGACACTGATTTTGCATAGGTTGCCATGCCACCGACCATTTTTCCCATTTTTCCCGGTGGCACACTTTAGGCGTTGCCTTGACGCGTCTCCCCACGTGCCCAAGAGCTCGCGATGTGTTGCACAGATAAAAACCAATTGGCTTTTATCATGTCACATGCAGTTCCACGGTTGATGAAGTCTTAAGACGCCAGCCGGGATTTCCACTATGTTTGCACTGTCAGCCTCAAACTGTTTAATAATTCATCAAGTATTCTGATGAGCTAAACGGGCTAAGCTTGAGATCTGCCTTAAAGGATACTTTTTCCACGAATTCTGCCAAACTTAGTCTTAGTTAGTCTAAACATTTCCTGCGGAAACCAGTTTCCGTTTGACGACTCCATAAAATGGTCTCCACGACGCAAATAGTTTGGGAAAATCAATTCGAACACCGGCCGCCTCCAACCCCAGGCTGAACATTTACTTACTTAACAGGAAATGAGCCAAAAGGCCTCAGGCTGTCGAGCTTAACTGAGTCAAGCCAACCTCCCAGCTAGAGTTGGGCGCGTGCTTTCTTGCGTGACACGAACACGCACGACCCGTTCTATATAACCCAATTTCAATACAGAAATACAATACAATCCGTGTTGCTTGAATAAATATAAATTCAAGAAAAATCTTAGAATTCGAAAAAGAAATTTTTTTAAGCATAAATATAAATTAGGGACAAATTAGTTAGGCATTGCAAATATTTATATAAATAACAGATTACAAGTGATAATTAAAAAATTAATTATGAAAATGAAGCATTGTTTGTATACATAATTATTGTTTATTGGCATAAATAATAAATCTATGAATAAAAGTTTATAAGTAGAACTTGCTAAATTATTAATTTTAAGCAGAAATATAAATTCAAGAAAATATATGCAGGGTTACAAAAAATATATAAATATAATTTAAAAACAAAATTTGTTTGCGCTCAAAAAAAAAATATATAAATAAAATATTACAAGCAGTTATTGTAATTAATATTATTATTATTATAATTATAATACAACATATAATTATAATTATTGAATATAAATTATGTTAAGCCCTCAAAAATATATTAATAAATATATAAAAATACGTGTTTCTCGTTTTGCTTCGCATTGACTTACAAAAAACCCGACCCCTCTCTAGCAGAAACCTTTTAAGCCTGATGTCACCCAGAGCTTTCGACGCATTTCCCTCGCTAATTAGCCTCAACTAAAGTCATTATCTAGTTCGTATTTAGAGGCCAGAACGTATTAGGCTTAAAAGATTGCTAAGTACCTGCTGTAATTATCGTGTGGTCATATTTGGTCTTAAATTTCTTGGTCATTTTTATTATTCTTAACTTTTAATGTTCTTGTCTTGAAGGTGTCGCTTATTCAGGCATAAGTTTATGCACAACATAATCTAAAATTAATATTCCCTGGGGCACATTTTCTATTACCACACGCACACTCACACACACACACATACACGTGCGAAAACAAACACAAGTCTGCATTGCAAATGGGAAAAGAAACAAAAACCGAGAATTCTAAATGTCTGAAATCTGAGCCAACTGAAGGCGTGCCTGGCTGCAAATGTCCGTCTGTGTTTCCAAGTTTATGTGTCCAACTGAATGCCCCCCGGGGAGGTGGTGGGCGTGGTTAGGAGCTGGTTTGTGGCATCTTTGAAAGCAGCAACACAGGCAAAACAAAAAATACAAAAATGAAATATGAGAGCATTGTGGTCCACAATAGAAAAATGCACAAAAAATGAAAAAGCAAACAAGAAAGTACAATTTACTTCGACCTGACGAAGATTAAATTCCCTCGAAAATATATAGCACATTTGCAATATACTTTCATATTCAGATATACAACAAGATTAATATATATATGTGCGCATATATACATATATATTTAATGTATATATGCAACATTTGATAAACTGTTTCTATTGTTGACAAGATTTTTTTATATGTATTAAGTAAAGGTTGGTCCTGTGTTTGTTCAGAATATCTTGAAAAACAGAATGGTTTTGACATGGGAAAATATGATAAAGTAGTAGGATATTGACAAGCTTTTAGTCATTATATAGTAGTCCGATATAGATAAGATTTTAGTTGCATATTAGGAAAGTTTGATATACTAGTCCGATATTGATATTATAATATTTAAGTTATGTGTTAAAGAACAAAAACGATTTAATAAGGCAAAATATGATATAGTAGTCCAATGTTGATAAAATTTTATCTTTATATGGGGTAAATATGATACAGTAGCTTGATATTGAAAAGATTTTAGCTACGTTTTTGGTACTTAGTAAGAAGATATCTTGAGACAGATTTCTTTAGAAGATATCTTGAAAAACATAAAAGTTTACCACACAAGAACTCTATTGTCGATCGATAGCTACAATTGGCAGCTATATTAAATAGTAGTCTGATCCAGAGGACTACGATATATGAATTATCTGCCATAAAACTTAAAGCTATATAGATTTTTCTTAGATAGACAAATATGGTAACATCGACTCGACTCTTGATACTGATCAAGCGTATCTTGTATATATACTTCATAGGTTCGCAAATGTCTCCGCCTATGCGTTACACAACACGTCAGCAAATAACAGTCCCCTCTGCTAGGGTATAGGGAGTAGAGAATTGCCGCAGCAACAGGCGAAGGCAACGACGAGACGGAGACATTGCTGACATTCATTATATTTACTTGCGGCTGGGCTCGGCTGTTGCTGCAGGTTCGGGCTTGGCCAACGGGGCGTATGAGCATATGACTAACGGTTTCCTGCAGGATGCAAAATTAACGCCACAGCTCAGACAGGGGGGAGGAGAGGGGAGGGGAGACGGGAACGGAAACGGGACGAGCCGGCATTTTGTCTTGCGCATTTTTTAATGCTTTTGTTTTGCATTTGGCGTAATTAAGAAAACAACCTGATGGATGACAGGCGGGGTAGGGGGCAGGTGACAGGTGGAGCAGCCGGGCGAAATTGGCAGCCGCCTGTGGCAACAGGAGCTTTAAACTACGTGTGGTGCGTCAAATTATGCACAAGTGCAATTATGCACTTTGCTTTGTACACAGGCGCCCAGCGGGATGGCTTTGATCATGTGCAGGGGCCTCGAGATGGCCCTGCTTGGCAGCTATTGCAATGCAAACAAACGGATTGGGTTGGGCTTGGTCTGGTTTGGGTAGGTCACTTACCGAAGGTGACGCCATTCGTTTGCTTCTCCTTGTCCTTATCCTTGTCCTTATCGCTCTTTTCGCCGCCCAACGGCTCCAGCTCGATGCCATCTGTGGTGGCCACTTTGTAGTCCCGTTTCGACATGTTGCCACAACAGAAGCCACAACATAACATCTGACCAAATTTGTAGGCTTGTGGCTTAAGCGGCGCCGTCTTGAATGGGTTTACTTAGCAGGTGGACGGGGGGAAAGTTGGAAGTGGAGCTTTGCTGCAATCACAGCACAGCAGCTCGTGCACCGTGTCCTCTGTGTCCTCTGTGCGTCCTTTGGCGATATGTGTGTGTATTCAATAGAATGACTTTATAAAGTACGGGTGTGTATAAGATTATAAGTCGGTGAGCAGAGTTCTAGATTGTTTGTTTAAAATTGGTCCAGTTACAGAAGAGAGACAATATGTGTTGTTCTTTATCGTAGAAACTATGAGAGAGAAAATAGATAAGGTTAGATTAAGTTTTATCAAAATGAACAGTAATGATAACAAATATTCTTGTATATAAAAAAAGCACAAAAATTGAGTCAATTTATGATTTGGATTTCGAGATATTGCAAAAGCTTTTCAGCCTTGAGCTATACCGACTAGGGGATACCCTGATACCCATAAAATAAAAGATACTTGATATGTATATAATATTCTAGAAGCTACATGTCAAGTTTGGTGACTTTACCTCTTAAAAGCTAAGTGGTTTTTTTAATAAAAAAAAACAGGATTTCGATAGTAATTTTTGTCGAATGGGCACGTTATCGATTATCGGAAACAAACTATTACTAACGCGGGAAGGTTCTGAGAACGACGCGTTCATACAGACGGACGGACAGATGGACAGAAAAACGGACATTGCTAGATTGATTCGGCTATTGACGCTGATCAATATATAAAGTCTATGGGGTCGGAGATGCTTCCTCCTACCTGTTACATAAATTTGCACAAAACCTCTCTTTTACACATTCTCAATGGGTTCAGGGTATAAAAAGGATAAAAACATATTATGCAGGAGGAGCCATCTACGACGTCTATATGCGTCTGTCAGTCTGGTCGGCCGTCTGTTTGGACGCGCAGATCAAGTTAAAGTTATCGATTACTAGCCAATCGATAAGTATCGACCTCTCAGCCGAGCTTTTTGGCTGTCTGCCATGAATGACGGATAACAGCAACTGCACCCAGTTAAAGGGTATTTCCTAGTCGGCCAAACTCGTTTGGAGCACTCTTGTTCTTTTCCAAATTACAAATATTTTATGCTTATGCTTTAATCAAAAATTAAACCTTTTTTAGAAAGTTGTAACTAAGTTGATTCATGTGTTAAGTAAATTATTTATTTATGTCAATCAATTTATATTTTTTCCTCCTATTTTTGCCGCCCTCGAGTCCTGCTGGAAAATACAGACACAGGCTTTAAGGTTTAGGCTCATTTCCCTTAATAATAATATATGTATATCCATAAATATATATATATTTTATTTAGTGCCCCACACACTTTCCGTATCGCAAAGAAACTGCATATTAAAAGATAGAGACTTTTGAATATATGGCCAAAAGTTATAAGACACGTTTAGTTTTTGTTGCAGCGAATGGCAAAAGAATCTGTGTGCGCACAGATTACAATCTGTTGTTGCATCCACTTGCATAATATTCATATATTTACATATAGTTAATGTATTCATGAAAATGGTCTCGACTGCAACTTTTTAGACTGGCACAATGAGCCCGTGGCCCGCTGTTGCCGACACTTTGGAGACCGGTGACGACATTGTTTGGGGGCAAACAAAACGAACTTTAATAAGAGCACTCACTGCTCTTAGGCAAACTCCAGCCTCTCCTTCTGCCGGCAGAAGTCATGCCTGCCATTTGTAGTCCAGCACTTATTGCTTGTCTTAGTTGTGGAACACTCCAGAGTGCTTTGTGTGTGGCAACATAAAGCGTTGGCAAAAAGGAGCAGCCGGCGCTGGCAACAATGACAATGCGCTGCATTCGATAGCCTTGGGGCAAAAATGGGGAGCCGGCAATAATTGCGAGCTGAACTCACAAAGCGCACAACGGGGCGCATACGTAATGCGGCTGGCATAAAAATATCGAAGAGGTGCGCCACGCGAACAGTTCAATGCACGCCCATGTTAAATGGAGCAGTTCGGAAGTTGGAGCTGCCGTCGAAGCTGGCGACGCTGTTGGAAATGTAGTCGTGCGATAGGGCACTCCATTCGTCGGCGGCACTTGGCACAAAAGTCGATGCGAGCCAATTGTTTTGGACTGTTTGTTAAAACACAACGCTATAAAGCACTTGGTGGCAGCCATCGCCATCGCCATTGCAATTTTAACTCGGCCCAAGACTGGTATATGGCAAACCAAAGTACACAAAAAGCCAAAAGCACAAAAGGCCACAGTCCAAATGAATTCCGCAAACAACACGTCGGTAGCAAAAGCAGAAACATGCGGCGAACTTTCAATACACTGCCCAATTGTTTGGGTAAGTTAAATTCGGTGAGAAAATTTAATTCGAAATGGTTGGAATTTTAATTGAGCTGCAAACTGACAAAAGGTTTGTCTTCGGTTCCGATTGCCCCAGCTTTGGATTCGGTTCCTGAACCTGGTTGACCACATTGAGGAACCCAGTTTCGAATCTTGGCTCGTCCCATTTCTTACAATTTTCAATAAATAACTCAATTTACTTTATTTATACATTTTTTTCATATTTTCTGAAACTATTTTAAGCACAGCTAAAATTAATTCAATTTGAGCTTCGGCTTAAAGTTAACAAAAGCGTCAAATTACGAGTTCAAATAGGTTTGTTCATTTTTTAAAACTGGTTCATTTAAATCTTCAGAGTACCTCAAATATCGACTGCACTTTACAATAAATGTTGTTACTATATTATTATATACTCAAAAATTAAATTTTCTAAAAACAAGAAGAGAAAAGGTTTGCCTGCTTTATGCCTACTGACTGGGCCTAAGACTGAGTTCCAAGCAGAGTTACAAATTAGTTCCGTTCCGGTTCCGAACCGCTTTACAGCCTTGCATTATGTCTTTACGAACGAAAGACTTGTCATTCTTAATAAACTCATGGTTAACCATATATATATTTAAGCTATAATCTAGGCTAAGCTTTAGTGCACTGCAGAGTGTATTAGAAAATCCGAATACCCTTTAATGGCAACCACTCGCAACGTAGCGCAAGTTTGTTTTTCCCTGGCCATAAAGTGGTCAGAATTAATGGCAAAATGGCGTCAGCTTGTTTTGTTTTTTTTTTTCCTTTTTTTTTTTGTTATGCTTTTTGCTTGTTGCATACAAAAAAGCTTGCGGCATTGAAGGCCGGCCCAGGCCCAAAAGACAATGCAGCCGAAAACAGACAGCATTGCATATGTATGTGTTTTTGGTTGTGTGAGCGTGTGTGTGGTCTATGCGACACGTGTGCAAATTGTGCCCCAAAGTGTAATTTGCTATGTCACTTCCGGTCTGCCGCGACAGGATAAACCAACAGTACGAAACAAAAACTGGTTTTGATATTCAGTTAGATACCCTGCGACATGCTTCCAATAATTTAAATAGCTTATATACTATATAATTCATAAACAAAATTGTGGCATATATAAATTTAAGGCAAAGCTGTGCAGCTTGTAAAACGTTTGCGAATGCGACACAAAGAAGAAGAGACATTACAGCTGCTCTCGCGAGAGAGCAAAAGCATGAACACACTCTGTATGCACATAAGTTTGTATGTATGTGTGTGTGTGTATGCATGTATTTACCTTTTCTATTTTGACCAATTGATTATTTTTACACAGCGCAATTGCGCTTTAGCCCTGCTCTCAGCGAGCGTTATGAGCCCAGTTTTTGTTTTAATGAAATATTAAAAAAAGGGCACATCAGGTGCAGTTTTAAAGCTTTATTTCGGAAAAGCTTTAACGATGCACAGCACAACACGCGCACACACACACACACACACACACATCTGTAGGCAGTCTGGAGAGCAAATGCAATTTTTTTTTGCAATTCTGAAGGCCAATCGACAATCAGAATAGTCCTCAGAGTGCTATTTGGGATTGAATCCCTTAACTCGTTCTGTGTGTGTGTGCCATTAGCTATGGCCATAGAAGAGTTAGTGGACGGTCGGGGGAGCGACAAGTGACCTCGAGCTGAATCCTGTGTGGGCTTTAACCACGCACTAGGTAACTTTTTTTTTTTTTAGCAGGTGTCACGTTTTATTTTTAGCTTCAGCTTCGGAAAAGGTATTCAATCGCTGAAACGATTGTGGGTAAATTCTGTTTGATATGCATGTTTATGAGCCTAACACAGCGCATACATGTTCAAATATTAATGCCAACAATCGTCATAAATAATTAAGGGACACACACACACACACACATGCACGCATCGCTCCTGTGGTTGGGAGTTGGAGTGCGGTCCTGTTCGCTGTGTTTGGCTGTTTGGCTTTTGTGTCTGGGGCATGTCAATTAACTTGTTCCCGTTGCAAAGCCAACATGATAAACACATTTGTCAATGCCACGAGGCAGCTAACAAACAATACAAAATCCACTCTGAATACAATGAGCAAAAAAACAAAAACAAGTGTAAGCAAATAGGCCTCTTACCGTGTTCAAATTGAATGCGCAAAAAAAATCCTTCGTTTGCATCGAATTTTATTTTGCTTACAGTTTTGGGCGCCAAGTTGTTGAAACAATGCACAAAATATATATAATTGGATATGCTTGGAAAGCTGTAGAATATGTGTATTTATTAAACAAAGCGCGCAGGGCAGTACAAAAACAAAACACCGGCAGCACAATTTTATTTGGCCTCACTTAAATAAAAATCAACCAAAATGTAGACGACTGTTTTATATATTATTATTATTCTTATTATTATTTGATGCACAAACGCGAACAAAATGCGACTAGTTAGCACGAAGGATAAACTCGTTCTGCTCATCGAGTCGCCCAACTGGCAGCTGACCAAGCAGGAGAGAGCTTCTGT
The DNA here is from genome assembly GCF_035044405.1 of Drosophila montana. Taxonomy (NCBI): domain Eukaryota; kingdom Metazoa; phylum Arthropoda; class Insecta; order Diptera; family Drosophilidae; genus Drosophila; species Drosophila montana. The sequence goes on from NW_026998422.1 coordinate 95,473, forward strand.
TTTCTATTCTCGCAAAAGCTGCGCGTGAAAGCTTTGCTATTGTCCTGTGTCAGAATTTGTGCAGCGAAATTCCAAGGGAAGTTGCACAGGGTTGGGGCTATCGAGGGAGATCCAGAAATACTGAGAGCAATAGCCGGTAGTATGGGCCACCAACCCCCTGGCACACACACACACGCATACACCCCACAAAACATCATCTGCCAAGACGCATATCAACAATAATTTTGTTTTGTTCCGGCTAGTGTGTGAGTGTGCAACGCTCTATGCTAGATAAACAAAATATTAGGGGTGTGCAAAGAAATCTTAGGGTGTTGGATGCTGTAATGTGCGCTACTTAAAGAGCCCTTGTCATTTCAGCAGCAGCTTGACACCAATGTAACTCTCTAATGAACCAAAAGTTACCATTAAACATTTTATTTGCTAGCTCTAGAAAAAAAAACAATGTTTACAGATTTTGCGATAGCCTAAGAACTTTGGGTTCGCAATGGGTTGTTCGTTAGTCGAACCTAAATATTTACAAAGTAAACTTAATATAAAAGCAAAACTTATGAATATTACTTTTAATACGTATTTAGCTATTGGGCTCTTATAAATATTTAATTTAAATTTAAATAAACTTAAAAGTATTTTTTATCATTTCGAACAAAAATCAATTACTTCATTGCCTTCCATATCCTGATTTTTGGGCGTATCGTCTGGTTCCAGTAATTCGCCATCAAAACTACAAAGAATAAGTAGATTATTAAATAACAAACGTATTTATAGTAATAATAATAGTATGCCTACAACAACTTGAAACCCTGAACATCGCATTCCATTTCTTCTGCGCACTTGATGTATAAAATCTTGAAAGTTTCCGTTTTTTTCATTGGTATTATCAACGGTTGCTTCCACTTATCGCATTGCACTTTTAACTGAAATTTCTTAGGTTTACACATAAGATTTGTATCTTGCTTGGGTTCAGTTTTATTTTTATTCGATTTTATAGCGCGACCACCTATAAAAATAAATGTAATCACCAAATAAAAGCTAAATTCATATGTAAATTAAATTCTGTACTCACTCAATATGTGATAGACTTTCACGCCCACGCTTATCGGTGACTCCGTTGGGCTTATAAAAAGATCATCCATGTTTATAACAATATCATCTACAGGTACGACGTTGCGTTTCGAAACTTCCTTGAACATGTGCGCAAACTTTTGATGTTGCCTCAGCTTATACAATTGCATTTCACCAAGCCTGAAAAGAATTTTGATTAAGCTATGTTTTAAGTATGGGTTTCATATAAGTGCACACCAATTCAAATTGATCTCAATGATTGGATTATCATCATCAAAACTATTAACGGCTTTAGCTGACTCTTCTGCCAGGGCCGAGTGTGAATCCTCCTCGTCCGAGTCTAGGTTTACCTTCAGTTTCAAGAGATGTTATGTTAATATCTACTCGAATATAGTAAAACTGTTGATTTACTTACAAAGCCCTCAATGCGTGGGAAAACAGCTGAAACAAGATCAATGGAATCCACAATACGTGATCGGGCTGCAAACTCAGCTGTCTGCTGACGACTTCTACTGGACGCAGGTATATTTACTGTCTCCGAGTTTCTTGTTTTTGCAGCCACTGTGCTCTTTTTGCCACGAACATTTCGTTTCTTTGGGGGAGAGACCTTTACAGCTACTGGAGCTTCTTGATCATTATCTTGTTCGGGTGTGGGCAGACGTTTACCCAGCGATGAGCGCGTGCGCCTGGCAACTGGCAAAGCATCAGTTGCTTTGGCGTTAGTTTTGTCTTGCCTTTGCTCCATTTCATAAATCAATTGCGAGACAGGTGACAGAGCAGCACGTGTAGCAGGCGCCGGCGCCTCCTCCATTTCATTATTGTTGGATTCCTCCTCATCTGTTTGCTTTTTTCGATTGCCTGCTCTCGCCTTGGACTTGGGCTTTGTGACTTTTGCTGGTTTCTTGATGAAATGATCGCTTTTAATAAAATCGTAGTCCGTTTGCCTGGACTCTTGGTCCTCCACAAACTGTTTTTGAGGAGCAGCTGCAAGTCGAATTATTCAGTTTTGTTAAAAAATTACGCCAAATATGCTGCTAAAAATTTTGCACTTACCATTTAACCGTTTTACAGGCAAATTAAAAATATCACAATCATCGTCGGACATTTTGGGTTTAAAGGGTGCGTAACCGCTAAAATTAAATTCTTTGACGTGCTCTGGCTGGAAAACTCCTGAAAACCCTTAAGAATAAAACCAATACCGCCAAAAAGAAAACTGAGAGACGCTGCTGAAAATAAATATTATATCTATCGACTATTGATAACTTAACAGCTGTTGCTCTCAGCAGTGTTGCTGTTGCTGTCAGTGTGTACACACCAATATAATAAAACGCAGTATTAAAGTTCTTGATTTAAAATACTTAAAACCTGCATGAAAAAGGACTATTTAAAATTCTTATATCTAAAAGCATATATATTTTTAAATTTCAAAAGGCTTCTGATTACAACATCGAAATTAGGTTTTGAAAACTTCAACTTCATCGACTTGAAATGGTATAGCTGGATCCAAACCAAAATTCATTTTTATAATATCACAGAACACAGATAAAAATATGAAGGCATCCACAAAATGATTGACTGTATAAAGTATTGAACGATTCTGCGACTTGGCAATGCTGACAAGAGATTGAACAACTAGTAAAACTCCTGCAGCCACCTGCATATAAAAAGTAAACAAAAATAACGATATTTATATACCGTTTTTATTTGTTAGAAATCTTACAAAATATGATTAATGCTGTTTTACAAATTACTAATCATCTTAATTTTTAAGTCTACTTTGTACTATAACTACGGTACTTTAGCATGCTGATCGATGAGCCTAAGAGGCTGTGACGAATACTCGATGCCGAAACCAGATATTATAACATTCACAACTGATATTACAAAGATGACCACCAATATGACATCGTTCAATATTATTGCTGCCGTCTGGTCTTGCTGCTTGTTAATATTCAGACTGCCGATGGCCACAAACATAATTCCGACCAATAGCTGTTCAAATGAAAATTGAAATTGTTTTTAGAGAGCAGCGAATGTTCCCACGGATCGGATCAGTTATTAATTTGATATAGTTTCGTAAGCTCTAGATATACAATTTTAATTGACATCGTTCAAAAGATTGCCCTGTGGCGGGGGCAGGCGACTATCAAAAGCCGATATGAAAAGATTTATCATTGTGGTAAAAAACGCAAAACCGGTGCGCACATGATTGATCACATTGGCCGATTGATGGAACTCTGGCTGATGCATTCGGCAATCCCGCAATAAACTGAGAGACAGGCTTAATACGCCCGACAGTATCTATGACATTGGAGAACGAGCCGTTACAACCCCAAAGCCAAGGAAATCAAATAGAAATTGACTATTTACCTGCATAACAATTGACAAGCTAATAAGTATAAGCATTAGCTTGTAGAATTGATGCTGTTCCCCGACCTGAAGTATATATTTCAACTGAGATGCGTTTGCCGTCAGCAAAGCTATATCCAGCATGCCCTGGGCTATAGTTTTTTTGGTCGCATAGCGATTGGCATCCATGGCTTTCATCTGAAAATATGCATCAAAAACAATAGACAGGTTAGTTCCAATAATTCGAAATCAAATTCTCAATACATTTACACACTGATGATGCCATCTTTAGAAGTATGTCTGTTCCCCTCAAGACTCGAACTAGCTGTGAAGTGAATCTGCTCTTGTTCGAATTTTTAAAATTTCTTATCTTTGCAATTGTTCTGATACATTCATGTGCCTTGCTGATAAACACAACTCAAACCAATTAGTTAAAAGTGCAAATATATTCTGCTGTAATGGGTACAAGGATAGAGACAGCATCTATTGAATAGTTGTACGCCTTTTGACAATCTTTTTAACGTAAGTTTTAATCGAAGAAACAACTAAATATCGTACCTGCCATGCATTCTGTACAGGTTTCTGCAAGAAACAAATGACATATCAACAAAATTACGGTATTCAAATAAATAAAGTTATGTAAACAAAAGAACATATTAATTGCTTTGATTGCTATGCTAATATATTAGAATACTACTAACAAGAATTACCCGGCTTTGCGCAGGCAACGTATTCAATTGAAGTTGGAAATCTGTGATGAGAGGCTTGAGTTTTCGAAAAGTGTTTAACAAATATTTAATGAATACTTCCATGGCGCAAAAAAATAGGCAGTAATACAGTCAAGAACAAAAGATTTATAAGATATATATATATAAATTTCCATAATTATCTTCACGTGCCCTATTTGTAATTGTTTTGTAAATTATAAAATCAATAAACTGACACACGCCTGTCAGGAATAAATATTTTATTCGCACAGCACATCTGAATTGTAGATAATACAATATGCATTAATATATGTATATCTATGCTGAGACATACACACACCTATGTACGTATGTGTATACGCAAGGCAAACAGGTATCATTAAGGTGCACGAATAGCAATTGCAACAAAAACAACAATTGTAGAAATATTTGTTTTTACGAAAACGTGCGAGATTCACAGGATTTTCTTTCTAGTACAGGTTTAACAATAAGTATAGTATGTGAAAAGTCAAGTATGATTATAATCTAGTCTCGAGCTTATCAATCTGTATATAATATTTGAACTTGCCTCCGTTTCGATGACTCTCCCCTCCAGTTGAGCCATTGTTAAGTTTTATATGCGGTTCCACGTCGATGCGTTTGCGAATGTCAAAATATTCAATTCAGTTGTGTTTTTACAGTCCGTGACGAAAATTTGCAGCTCGAACAGAAACTTGTATAGCCGTTGCCATGGAGATAGTTGCCCGAGACACAACCGAACGAATAAACAACCGAAAACCAACTGAAATCATTTTGCGCGTCATCCATGAGCTCAGCTGAACGAGAGAGCTCTTCGTAGCTGACCAATTAAATAAACGGCTCAGATATGGCATTACGTATGACTAATGTATGGGTCTATTAATTGCCCACTGGCAAACATTCAATTCTGGCTGCATTTGATATCGATTTTAAAATATTGTTTTTCGAGTTTAGTCTTTATTTTCTATGCCGCGTAAGCAAATTCAATAAATAGCATTTTTAAATACTTTGCGCCTATTTTATGCATAACACATACATGCAAAATTATTTCAAATTTGTTTAAGGGATATTTGATGTTAGCTGACACATGGTTTTGATACAGAGTTTAATAAGCCTTTTACACATAGCGTTTAAATGAATTAAACAAACTAAAAAGTCTTTCTGTGCACGGCACGTTGCCCTTCCTCCTCAAACTCTCGCTTCGATACCCACATCTTTTTAAAAGTATCCAGCGATGCCAGAATTGAGCCACCCATCCATGTGGAATATAGACGTTCCTGTGGCGCAGCAATCTAGGAATCAGAACCATAAACATATTTTAATATACTATTGCATAATGTAGTCAATCCAATTACCCTGATTTTCAGATCCTTTGCAGAGTGTTTTCTCAGTTCGGAAAGTAAACGATCACCGAAACCTTTGAAAAGCGTTGAACCACCCGACAGTACAATGTTTTGATAGAGCATTTTTCTGAGATCCATATCCGACTTTTCAATGGAATACATAAGCACATCGTGTATTCCTTCGCACTCCTCGCCCAATAAATCTGGTCGGAAGAGCACCTCGGGCGCACGGAAGCGCGCCTGTCCAATTTCGAATGTCTTGCCATCTGGCAATTTATATGCAAACTTTTCAGTCTCCACAGCTTCCTCCTTTTGTGGATTGGTCGCCAAGTAGCAGACCTTCTCCTTAATCGATCGCACAATCTCAAACTCGGCTGTCGAACGGAAATTAAAGCCCTCGCGGCGTATGAGTGTTTTCAGGTAGCGCGTAACGTCCCGGCCGGCGATGTCCACACGCATAATACTGTGAGGCATGGCGAATCCCTCATAGATGGGAACTGCATGCGTCACACCGTCACCAGAGTCCAGCACAACGCCCGTGACACGACCAGTGGCATAACTGATGATATTCAAAGTTAGAAATGTTTGATGTGTATTGAGATATCGAATTTCTTACAGACTGAGTACTGCCTGCATGGAGACAAAAAGAGCTGGCGCATTGATGCCTTCAAAGAAGAATTCAGCGGCCTTTTCGCGATTACGACGCGGATTCAATGGTGCTTCAGTGAGAAGAACGGGATGATCCTCCGTAAAAGTGGCCAATTGTTCCTGTGATAGGCGTACAGCAATGAGTAACTGTTGATTTAAAAGCTATCTTAACTTACTTTACTATATATATAGCTCCATATGCGTTCCATATCGTTCCAGTCCGTCACAATGCCATGCTCCATGGGATAACGTATGCTTAGCAAACCGCGATGCTCCTCCGCCTTGGGACCAACAAAAATGTCGCCCTCCAAGGCACCGGCCATTACCCGAACATGCTTCGGTCTGCCAATGCTAGTGAAATACCATGATTAGCTTGATTCGGACTTGCGTTGTTCTGTAGCAATACTTACTAATTGGGAAACCTGCACTTTGGAATGTGCTCGCCAGCAAAGCCGGCTTTGATCACACCGGAGCCCTGTAAAAGTATTCATTTAATATTTGTATCAGACATTCAAAAATATTTTTGTACACGCAACACACTAGTTGTTCATTTGTTTATTTTTTTTTGCTTTCATTAATTTAAATACAGAGCACAGCATGGGCTCCCGAAGTATTCCCCAGGTTGACATGCTGGGTGTGTCAAAGAGCTTACGTCTTCAGCGCAAACCGATCTTGAAATTCGTGCCGCTAATTGGACTTTCGTGCGTCAACTACAGGGTTCTGGAGGAACTTGATTATTTCTACTTAGATTGTCAGAATCACAGGGATTACTATCGTGATCCGGTTAATAAGATGCAGCGGTCGAAACTATTTGCCTATCACCACGATAATTGTGGCACCAAGCCAGATAGAAATTATGAGGCTTTAATTAGACCCGGCTATTGGGTTAAAGAACGCCAGCCGGTGGTGTATCCGGAGAAATATAGTCAACGCATGAATCTGGGCGGAAGCATACGCATAGATGCCCACTTCTCAAGGAATTCGTCCACGGTGTTCAAACGTTAACTGCACCAAACATTATTTTGTCACTCAATATTTTCGATGCTAAATTTTATGCACTTCTTATTGGGCACTTTCAGTAAATTGTAGTAAAAATCAAGCTTTTGGCCATTAGTCATTCTTCACAGTTGCATACATAAACAGTTGAAAACTTCACGGACAAAGGGACGGGCAGTGGCAGTGGTAGCTTGGCTTATTCGTGTTAGTTGGTGATGTCACTTGTCAGTGCCAGAAAGGTTGACAGCTTATATGGCAATTGCCTTTGTTTGGCTTTATTTGATGTTCTATGCTAGGTTTCACTTACGTTATCTATGACCACAGGCTGATTGACTACGACATCATAGGGCTCCATTTTGTGCGTTTATAAAAGTTTTGCAAATTTTTCCTATTAAATCGCGGTGTCGTGTGCAGTGTGACCGCGTTGTGCATGGGTGAGAATACCAAATAAACAGCTATCTAAAAATACTAGAAATTAATACTGCACCTTTTCTTAACTAACCAAACAGCAGGTTAGAAACAATAATATAGTATATATATAGTTTAGAATCAGCCTGCAGTCACTTGCTCATTAATTACTAAGCTGCGTACCTATTGTGTCTATCGATATTATCGATCGGGTAATCGATGATTTTAGTTTATTTTTTTTGTTTTAACACGAACGTTTTGTTATTATGGCTGCACCAACAAATTCAGAAAAGAATCCAGAGCTGAAGCCACCGCCTGGATTGAAGTCTCTCATTGATCACTTGATATCTGTCTATCCGGATCAGCCGAACCCCTTGCAGGTGACGACACTGCTTAAATACTGGCTAGGTGGCTCCGATCCGCTCGACTATATAAGCATGTACAGCAACAGGGGCCAGGGCGAGGGCGAATCAGAGAGAATACCCCCGCACTGGCATTATGTTAGCTTCGGGCTCAGCGATTTGCATGGCGATCAGCGCGTCCATCTTAAAGAGGAGCACACCACCCGCTCGGGCATGGGTTTTGAGCTGACTTTTCGGCTGGCTAAGACTGATGCTGAGCTACGCCAGCAACAGGAATGCCCAGAAAAACCGCTCAGGCCACCAACCTGGCCTGCAAATCTGCTGCAATCTATTGCGCGCTACTGTTTCCAAACTGGCAACGGTCTGTGCTTCGGCGACAACATCCCTTGGCGCAAGGGTTTGGACGGCAGCACCAATTCGCGCATGCAAAGCCTGTTGGTGGCACAGGATCCACAATTGGGCTCAATTGACACGCCTTTTGGCACTGTCGACTTTTGTCAAATAGTTGGCGTAACCGAGGAGGAACTGGAACAGGCTTCACGCTGGAACGGTCGTGGCGTCTTGAATTTTTTGTCTAAAGACGCACAGACAGGCGGCGATTGGCTGGTTACCAATATGCAGCGCATAATGAGCGTATTCGAATTGTTTCCCGAGACATTGCTTAATCTGCAAGACGACCTAGAGAAACAGGGCTCCGACCTGGCTGGCGTGAATGCAGAGTTTACGTTTCGTGAGCTTAAGCCAACCACAACCATTAAAGAGGAGGTGGATTTTCGGTGCCTGAACGAGCGCTGCGCCAGCGAGGAGAATAATCGACAGCTGACTGAATCACAAATGAAGCGCGAGGAGCCCAGTTTTCCACAGTCTATGTCGATGAGCAGCAACTCGTTGCATAAATCATGTCCGCTGGACTATCAGCCACAGGCGCCCGATTGCATATCGCTGGATGGCATTGAAATTACGCTGGCGCCTTATGCGGCTAAGTACTTGCTGCTGGCCATAAAGGTAGACGCGAGATATTTTTGAGCTACAGTGTATCAAGATTAATGTCTTTGCTTTTTAAGGATCGCATACGTCATGGCCGGCATTTCACATTTAAGGCACAGCATCTGGCCTTGACCCTGGTCGCAGAAACTGTAACGGGAGCCGCCGTCACCGTTAGCGAACCCTTTGGCGTGCTTGGCTATTGGATACAGGTGCTCATACCAAATGATCTAGTGCCACGCATGATGGAGGCCTTTCGCAATGCACAACTAGATGGCAAAACGGAACCCACACAGCGTCTGGAATTCGATTGGCCTGATAAGCACTTTAAGCTAATTGTAGATCAGCCGCCCTGCGCGCTGCCCACGGCCATGTCCATTGAGGCGGCGCCTGTGAATTGAAGAGCGACTGTTTAAAAAGCTCAATTCTTAGTATTATACTTACATATAACTAAAATGAATCTTCCAGTAACACGTAAGTTTTAAATTTTACTTTTAAATCGAATATATTTATACTATAGCATATTATATAGTACACACGTTTGTGCGAAATACATAAAAACTCAAAAACCACTTTGCGTACTCGCATTGTGTGTGGATTTCTTCAAAGGAAGACGCCACAAATGCTTCAATCGGACTCATCTTGTTGAGTTGAAATGTCTACTAATGCTGGGGGGACTACTTTGATGTGTGGCTGCCACAACGGATATGTTCAATTTATAATATACAAAAAAAAAGAACATGTCTCAGTGTTGTCCGTGGACAATAAACTTCAGTTTCTAATTCTGGGAATTGAAATCAATTGAACCTTTTTGGTCGCACAAAATCCAAACCATTTATTGATATGTTAGATACACCAATTGATCATGTGATTTGACTAAAAATAACGGATGCATCCCAGTTCATATAGTTGGGAATATTACGTTTGATTGGAGTGCGTTTGTCTGCTTTGGGTATGTTTTGTTTATGTGTCCATCCTCGCGAGGCCGTTGCCAACGTTACCGCAAAAACAGAAGCAGCCGTCGATTGCTTTTTGTTTACTACAGAGAACGCTCGCAATCTCACGGTGTGTGTGGGTTGTGTGTGTTGTGCGTGTGTGTGTGCTGTGCTTGGTCCGCCGTCTCCGATTAGGCGCCTCGTGAGTAAGTGACAAATTTGTGCAAAAAAAAAAGAAACAGCTCGTGGAAAATAATTGAATTATTTTTCATTCCGTTGCCGGCAACGCAAGCGCTCGGTTGTGTGTGGTTTCGTTGGTTTCGACTCGTTGGCGGCTATCAAAAAGTCTACGTCTTGGCATCCAGTGGCGGCGAAACGCGCCGTACAGTTCCCAAGGGGATCAACAAAACGTTCAACACAAAGTTCGAGTGCATTTAAATACGCTGTAAGGCAAAAGTTTCTAAACCAAATACACGCTCATCTAGTTACATCAATCATATCTAGTTGGTTTATTGCGTAATCGCGTGCTACCTTCGATTTTTGGTTGTGACCCCCCCTGAAACGCACATTTTGGCGCTTCGTCGGACACGTGCGCCCTGATAATGCTCCCTTGCAAATGGGTGCAAACAGAAACCGAAATATGAACAGATTTTACAACTTTGTTGAGCTCGCATATCATTGAAAATTTAGCTGTTTGTCGCGTCGTTGACTTTGGCATTGTTGTGGGCAAATTATTTTTGCATAGTTTTAACTTTTCGTTTGGCTTGTAATGCTAGCCAAAAGTTATTATTGATAAAACATTTCTTGTGGTCGTGTTAAAAGCTTAAATTCTTGCTGACACGATTGTCTTAATATTTATATTTATATGTGTAGGCTTACATTAGTATCTGTGCTTATATATGATGTGTAGAAAATTCCATTAGCCATGGCCATTAAACTTCACCATTTAAATAAGTCGCTGTTCTATGTTCAGTCAATTTCTAAGATATACTACATATATAATAACTAAATGTTGATAAACTGCGTATTTATCCCTTTAAAAAGCAATCTCTATTGTTTCTAAACGATGCCTCATAAGTAATTCGTTCGTCTTAACTGAAAAATTTCAAGACATTATCTTTGAAAGTTGTGAATCAAAAAACATGTGTATGCGCTGGCAGGGAACAACTGGAAGATACCCTGCACTCAGCTGCATCTTAGCACTTGCTTCTACGTATGTACTTATATACGAAAACAGACACACGTAAAAACACAAGTTTTGTACTTTTTTTCTACTGTACAAAAAACGTTCTTAGATAACTTCTGTGTCAGATCTTGATAAAATTTTAAGAGCATAAAGAAGGAATTTAAATATGTTCACATTCCAAAAATAAGGAGTCTTCTATTAGTAGGGATATGGGCGAAGATATCAAATAATGTAACGTTCTTGATTTGCGTAGACTATTCTATAAAATGTCAATATGTTTAACTCTAACTTCTACAAACCAAAAAACTAGGTATTGAAATGAAAAGATATTCTTGTTCTGCATGTAATATTCAAGGAGCTAAATACATTCCAATTTTAAATCGTGACCTCTTCCATTTTCTGAAAGTATGAAAAAAAAAACTGATAGATTGCCTGGGTATAATAAAAAAATGTATACAATACATAAACACGTAGAAACATACAGATATAGTATTCTTATATAACAAAGTATTCATATGTACAATAAATTATTACTTAAAACAATTAAATTTTCAATTCCTTCATTTATTGATTGTCGCATACGGTTTCTCTACCATCAAATGTTCTCGAGCGTTGGAATACTATAAATACCATTCCATCACAAAAGTCTCAATTATAGTTGAAAATGCGCCGTGCAAATAAAGATAATTACAATTAAATCTAAAATCGCGACGGTTTACGGTTCAGCAACTGTTTGAGAACCCGTTCAGCTTGCGCTGCTTAGCCATAAACCGCACAGACGGATCAAATCGTAGATAGTGCCGGAGGCGAGGCGTGTTGTAATCAGTTGAAATTTCAGAAACCGCACGGTTTGACATCCAGCCGCAGCAATGGCCGAGAACGAACCGCTAGACGAGTCAGCCAGTCAGCCAAATGGTCGGATTGTCCGTGCCGAAGAACTTGCCAACGGGCACGCATCGTTGGCCAACAATGGGCAGCTGCACAGAGCCACAGCCAACGGCAAGAGCCAGGCGAATGGCGTCCAACCACACATCGAGGCGCCCTGCTGTCGAGATATACACGGCAAGGAGCCGCCGGATGGCGGTGCCAGGGCCTGGCTGGTAATGGTCAGTGCGTTCCTATGCAACGGCGTCATCTTTGGCCTAATCAACACATACGGCGTGCTGCACAAGCTGCTAACGGAACGGCTGACGGCACAGGGCGATGCGGAGGCCAACAGCAAAGCGGGTAAGTTCGAACCGAGCCGGTTTGAACCCGGAATTCAAATGTTTTTATAAGCATAAGCTATACTTTTAAGCGAATTAGGCAGAGATAAACTAAATAAGTAAATGTGAATAGCCAAGTTTTGAACCAAAATTCAGTTTCATAGATGTGCTTTGGTTCGAACCGTGAGCCATAAACCGAACATATTTGCTGGGCCTGCAGCCCTGGCTGGAACCTCTGTTCACTTTGTCTAAGCAATAACGGGTTGTGGGCGAGGGGGTGAGGGGTTGGGGCAAACAATTTGCACACGGGCTTAATCCCTTCAGAGCAGGGCCAAAGGCAAATTGATTTGGAAATCGTGACACTCCTCGATTGATAGCAATTAGTCAAAAAAGCCAAAACAGATTAGTTGAGAACTGAACACTTGTTTTTCCCATCGAGTTGACAGCAATTCGAATGCATATTAATTACTTGGACAACATCTACACATAAATGCGTACAGATTTATGACCATAAACACATATGTACATACGTACAAACATACATACTATATGCATGGAAATAGTGATAAGAGCTCTGAACTCATAGCCGGATTTCAGTATATTATATGCGCTGATTTATGCAGGGAGACCAAAAATAATGAATATGTAATATTTGTATGCAGTTGTGTATAAGTATATAGAATGCGCAAATTTCTATTAAACGTTATCGGGCTGTATGTAAAATTGTTTGTAAGAATTTTGTTGATTTCCAATAGAATTTATTTGTAAAGCTAAACAAATCTTAATTTGTTTTCATTTGATAAGCAAGTAAGAGGTCTCTTGTCGGAAAAGCTCGACTAGGAGATACCCTGAACCTGAGTCGAGCTGTTACAGCAAAGCTTCTGATCTGGCGTACTTCTTCATTTCTTAACCAACTATAGAAAAAAAATTTTTCATTAATTTCGGTGCTTATTGTCCGATTTTTAAGCAATTTTCGTATTTGGGGGGAATGGAGAAAAGTAAAATATTATTAATCTGTCTACACTCTTAGAGAACCTACAAACTAAGTTTGATGCATTTAGCGACAAAAAATGTTAAACACGTCCTGCACTGATCATGAATATATACTTTATGGGATCAGAGCTGCCTCCTTCTTCCTTCTTCATACCTTTGCACAAATCAATCAAAGCCTTTTTCGGTATTTTCAATTTGTTCAGGGTATTAAAAATACTAATTTCAATCAATTGTCTTCAATAACATTAAGTTAACCAAAGATTTGCGTACAAATCTAATATAAGATAAAAGTTATCAAGTTTTCACACTTACAAATGCATAGCAGATGTATATATGTATTTATAATCGCAGTCACTCAATTGTAATGAAATGCAACTAAATATACGACTTGTTGTTTCTCTGGGAGTAATGTATTTTAGTAGCCCGATTTTGATAAGACTTTGTTAAAGATCACAATTAGTTAGCTGGGGAAGTAAACTTTTGTGCCAATTCGGGCTTTCCCTTTAACAGCAACATATGTGATGTAATAGCCCGATATAGCCAACATTTGCTTATAGGTCTTGGCTTTTCATAATAATTAAATGATAGAGTATGCCTAATATAAAAGTAGGCCTTGTTTTTTCGAGCTGTGTCGCTTTTGCATTGCTTATAATTCCCAATGGGTTATAGATTCGAGCTGTGGATGAAGGCTAGCAAGACTTAGTAGCAATGTATGCTGATGATAGAACTGGGCGGGCCTTTTATTAAATTAAATTAAATTAAATGTTTACGTCTTGTTGTTGCTTGACGTAACCTCTAACTGGCCAGCTTAAAAGATGTAAATATATTTATATATATGTATATATATATGCAATCAGAGATATGTATATACTTTTTACATTTTGTCAAACTACATGCTAAAATCAATTTTGTAGTTTTTGCAGTTAAATCATGTCACAGTTATGCGATCGATTTTCAGTCCAATAGCTAAAATTTGATATTTTCTTTCGGATATTCTCTTTGAAGAGTGTCCAATTAATTCGCATGTCTGCCATGTCTAGGATCATTTATTAATTTCCAATTGATTTTGTTAGTGTCACAAGTTTTGGCATGTTATTTGATGGAATGTGTTATTTAAGTGTTGGAATAGCTACGGACATACGATCTAAAGCGATATTTCTGTATATCTTGAGTTCAATAAAACTTGGCAGATGTAAGTGCTATGTGTGCATACAATTTATGTGTATGGATGTATTTATGTACGTATGTGTGTATGTGCGACGTCAAGTGAATTAAATTGCTGAAAGTTTATTGAATCACAAAACGTTATTCAACACCGAGTCGGCAATGACGATGTCAAGTCGCTGGAGTCGATGAGAGTTCAAAATTGAGGAGAGGCAAAAGGTCGTTTGCTGGGAATAATTTTGCGTGCTACACACACAAACCCACACACGGTGAACTATATTCTAGGAACTGGTGACGTCTCTGGAAAAAGCAAACAAAAAGTTCAATTGATTTAAGATTTGTTTGTCAAGGTTTGTCCATTGCTCGGCGACATCGCGCATACGCCGCGTAGAATGCGAGTGGAACGATGCTTTCAAAGAAGACCAAATGCAGTTGGACAAAGACAAAAGCCACTACCAAAGACGGCCGGCTAGCATAATGGGCACAATTGCGCATGCCGCATGCCACATGCCGCATGCCACTGACCCAGTTACTTGGTAGACTGGCGCTGACAAACGGCTCGGGAAGCCCCGCAAGTGGCGGCGCTTGACAGCGATCCTCTGGCGTTGGGTCGCGGTTATTGCTGCTCTAGCCACTGACTTGGTTGAGTGGATTAAGTTCCGCCATATGATTCAAGCTTCATGTAATCCGAATCCAAGCCGTCAAGCCAGCAGCGAGGTGTGCATCTTAAGAACTTTTGCATTTGACGCGCTTGCAATGAATTACCTTATGCCTAAGCCTTTAACCGGATTACACAGCTGAGCCCCAAATAAAACCAAATAGTATTATTTTTTTTTTCTTCAAAAAATAGTGTAATATATACTCTCTATGCTCTACTTGAACATTAGCTGCTAATCATAAATGAAATACAAATACTAATCTCTATATATAAAACTGTTTGTCCTGACTGACTGACTGATTGGTGATCAACGCACAGCCCAAACCGTAAGAGCTAGGAAGCTGAAATTTTCACTGTAGTTACCTTATGTGATGTAGGTGCACGTTAGGACGGGGTTTCGGGAAATTTTACTCGCAAGTGTGGAAAAGTCGCGAAAAACGTTTGTATGTAACTTTTTTGTTTACCATCCGATCGGCCTCAAATTTATTTTCAAAGGTCTTTGTTCAAATTCATTTGAGGGGTGTTTCGCACTTTTCGAAAAATCCGTTCCTCCTTGGTGGAAATGGGGGTCAAAAATTTGGTGGGTGACGTTTCGCCCTCAAAGAATTTCCAAGTATCTATATGAAAATTCATTTGAGACATGTTTTTCATTTTTCGCAGAATTCAAACTTCTTCGGGGGCAATGCGATTCAAAGATTTTTTGGGCGAAGTTTTAAGTTGTGTCCGATTTGCTTCAAACTTATTTTCAAAGCTCTACATAAGAACTTAATAAATACGTATTTCAGCGATTTGGGAAATTCCACCTGCAACAGTGGTAAATTGGCGGAAAACGGTTGTATGAAAGTTTTTTGTTTACGATCCGATCAGCCTCAAACTTATTTTCAAAGATCTTTGTTCAAATTTATTTGAGGGGTGTTTCACACTTTTCGAAAAATCCGTTCCTCCTTGGTGGAAATGGAGGTCAAAGATTTGGTGGGTGACGTTTCGCGCTCAAATTCGTTTCCAAAGATCTATAAGAAAAATCATTTGAGACGTGTTTCACATTTTTCGCAAAATCTAAACTCCTTCGGTGGAAAATGCATTTCAAAGTTTTTTTTGGTGAATTTTAAGTTTGCTGATTTTACATTGATTTTATAACATACGTGCCACGGGCAAAGCCGGGTTATACCCGCTAGTCTAATATAAATATTAAACAGATATAGAAAGTGATCGTGTAACTGATAACCCTTTAAACTGATAACAGTTTAATGAATATATAGCGATTCCATTTAATTCATTAAACCGTTAAACGAGTCAATCACCTTTCGATTGTTGGGTGGAAAGTCAAGGGCTCTGAGCGATTGCTATTTGTAAAATAGACTCCAAAGACGTCACTAGTTTAATTTATGAATGAAATGACAGATCTTTGTACCATGTATATTCTAATTAAAATACTTAAAACTGAGGCTCAAATATTTTACTTTTAAGTTTGAAGCATTTGTTGGCATTTGATTTGAACTGGAATGATTATGTATTCAAATTTATTCGTATATAAAATTTACATACGTATTTTTAAATATTAATTTTAAAACGAGACATTCTTTAATACATTCAAAAGAATATATGAGCATTAATTACGACTCACTTTTTATTTAAAAATTACAAATATTTAGATTAGTTGTTGCTAATTTTTTATTGTGAAACATTTTGCTTTAAAAATTAGTAATAATTTATCTCAAGATTTAACTCTAATAAATTCAATTTAATATAATCCAATTTTAATTTTAAAATATTTTGTATTCAATATTGTACATATTTAACTAAATAGTATATTTAAGGCGAAACGCTTTCACCTTTTTAATTTTTTGGAATTTGTATTTATTTGTATTTTATTTGAATAAAAAGTGCAGCCGATATAAATATTTGGGTAAACAATTTTTTAAATCCGATTCCTTTAAAAAATTACTCATATTTTATTATACTTAGTAATAATCTTGTAATACAATTGTCATGCCTTCTTATAATTATAAAACTTGGAAATGGTTACTCAACTTGAACGAAATCAAGAAACAACCCTTTACTTCTAACAATCGTATTGTTGTCTAGGCTTTTATTGCAATTTTTATGCACATGTCCTATATATGAAACTGTTTCTCATGCCCGCCAAAAACTTGATGCAATGCGGCTTTTACTGCCGTCAGCTTTGTTTAGTTTGATTTTAATAGACCTTTGGCAATGTTTCAAAAAGAAAGATAGAACAATTTGTACAGGTATTATCTAATATGTTGCCTGCACGCCCTCTCTATTTCTCTCAAGCTCTCTCAAGCATGCATGTGCAGGTATGTACACAAATGCTCTCTCTCTCTCTCTCTCTGATTGCTATTGCTGCCGACACCGGCTCCGTGTCTGGCTGTGGCATTGACATTGAATGTGCCCGTTCTCGTTGCCGGGTTGCCGCCATAGTTGCCCAAAATGCACGAGTATATCCGGCTAGCTGCATGTGGCATATGTGTGCGTGTGTGGGTGAGCGTATGTGTATGTGTATTTGTTTGTGTTTGTTGTGGGGTATTGATTTCATAGTTTGCTAGACAAATTGCGGACATCGTTTTCTAGCTGAATGTAGGTCAAGTCTAATTTTAGGTTAATGAGCCCATGCAAGCAGTCTAAATAGACAAAAATATATTGGTTTTGCACAAGACGCAGATACTTTTATGAGTTGCGCGGTTTTGGCCAATATTTGCAGCAGTCTTTAAATATGTACATATTTACATGTAATCTGCTGTTTATTTCTCGTGCGGAAGTACATATGTGAACAATTAATGCTCTTTCTTTTGAGCTAATTTTCATTGTTGACAGCTGCACTATTTACATCTGGTATTACTGAAAGTCGTCACCCGATTAAATTAACTTGTATATACATATACATATATGTATGTATGTGCATTATCATGGCTTTCGGTCATCTGCGAACGCTTATCAAAACTGGGGCGTTTATGGAACAAAGAATTAACCCAAATGTGTCAGTTAGGTGTTATTTCACGTGTGATTAACGATTGTGGCTTAACGCATCGTTTGAAAGCAAATGGACTAAATGACAAAGTACAATTGAAGATTATAAATAATAATGTTCAATAATCGAGGAAAACTCTCTCTCTCTCTCTCTCTCTCTCTTTCTCTCTCTTTCTCTCTCTTTCTTTCTCTTTCGCTTTCTCTCTCTCTCTCTCTCTCTCTCTCTCTCTCTCTCTCTCTCTCTCTCTCTCGCTCTCTCTGAAAGCATATCTTGGTTCCCAGATCTACTTGACACCCGCATAAATCCCATAGCTAACCCGTTGAGTCAGCGATCGGGCCAATTGGTCAATCGAATTAGGTTTTGAAAGCCCCTTTGACGGCACTCGAGCGTTCCAGCTTCAGCTATCCGGTTGGAAAAAACAGTTCAATTCACAATTAATCACAATTGCGTGAGATTCGATTTATTAAACGCAATTTGTCGGCTTCTATGTAACGATTATTGTTAATTAAAGAGAAAAAACAAAAGTCAGTAGAGGTGTCAAAGATTAAATAACCCTGCGGTATTTTGTAATCTGATAAAGTAATATAATATGGTGCTTTGAAATGGAATCATATCATTTAAAGGAATCATATTTAAGCCCATAATTGCTGAGACCGTGAGCGATATGATAAAGTGGTCCGATGTCTGTAAGAATTTTCCCTATATATTAGAAGCATCTTTCTATACCCTGAACCCATTAAAAATGGGTAAAGAGGGTATAATGTATTTGTGCAAATGTTTGTAACAGGCAGAAGGAAGCATCTACGACACCATAAAGTATATATATTCTTAATCAGCATCAATAGCCGAGTCGATCTAGCCATGTCCGTCTGTCCGTCCGTATGAACGCAAGGATCTCAGAACCTATAAGAGCTAGAGAGTTGAAATTTGTTTAATCGGTTTTTAAAATCGATATCGACATCCTGTTTTTGGACCAATTTCGGTCAATAATAAGCGCTAGAGTCACCAAACTTGACATGAAACCTCTTGTTTAGTATATATATATATCAAGTATCTTTCATTTTATAGCTATCTCCTCCTCCCCACTACTACCCCAAAGCTATAAATCAAGTAAATAAACCAATAAAAATACAAGCCACAATTCAAATGCAATTGACTTTTTGAGAAATATTCTATAGCACAATAAGATGTACTATAGAAAATTTTATCAGGATCGCCTAAGAAACACAGATATGATTAAAGAAAACGTGTTATGGCATTGCTCAGTTTAATATGATATAGTTTTTAAATCCAGGCGACTTCCATATAGTTCTGCAGCAAAATTACAGCCTTTTAATATTAATTATATGTTGCTTTGCTTGCAGCTTTGGTTGGCTCCTTGGCAATTGGCACCACCTTCTTCCTATCACCAGTCGCTGGATGCCTGACCGACAAGATTGGCCTCCGGCTCACCACCTTCATTGGCGGCATGCTCGCATCCGGCGGGCTGTTGCTTTCGTCATTTAGCTCGGACAATATCAGCGCCCTGTACTTTACATATGGCATCATGTTTGGGCTGGGCGGTGCATTAGCCTACACGCCCACGCTGGCTATACTGGGGCATTATTTCAAGCGCTATCTGGGCAAGGTGAGCGGCTTTGTAACTGCCGGATCAAGCGTGTTTACGGTTATACTGCCACCCGGCCTGGACTGGCTGCTGGGCAGCTATGGACTGGAGACGACTTTAAGGGTAAGCAACTGCCATTCGAATTGACCTGAACTTATCTAACTGCATTGTAACCTACAGATGATGAGTCTCATGGCGGCATTTATTATAGTCTGCTCGTTTGTGTACAAGCCGCTGCATCTGCCGCTGCACTCGACCAAGAAGAAGGATGGTCGATCGCGCTTAAATGTACTCATGCGCTCCATTATCAACGTGGAGATCTGGAAACGGAAGCGCTATGTCATCTGGGCCCTGTGCGTGCCACTGGCTCTGTTTGGCTACTTTGTGCCCTATGTGCACATGATGAAGTTTGTGGAGACCTCCTTCCCCGGCCGGGATGTCAATTTGCCGGTCATGTGCATAGGCATTACCTCTGGAATTGGCCGTCTCATATTTGGTGTCATAGCTGATATGCCCGGCGTGAATCGCATGTATCTGCAGCAGCTGTCGCTGGTCTGCATAGGCCTGGTCACCTTGTTGCTGCCGCTGACCAGCTCGTATGTGGTGCTTGTCTCGTTCGCCTTGATAATGGGCCTATTCGATGGCTGTTTCATCTCGCTGCTTGGTCCGATCGCCTATGAGATTTGTGGTCCCTCGGGCGCCACGCAGGCCATTGGCTTTCTGCTGGGCCTCTGCTCGCTGCCATTGACCATTGGCCCGCCCGTTGCTGGCATGATATTCGAGCGTACCGGTTCGTATACGCTGCCATTGATACTAGCCGGACTGCCGCCACTGCTCGGCTCTTCGCTGTTGTTCCTCATGCGTTGCGTGAAGGATGACTCCGCTGGCAATGATACGAATGGAGCTGTTGCTCGGCAAAATAGTGACATTGAAAACTCCTCCAATGGCGACTATCGCATGAGTGGTAAGCATTCAGTTATAAGTCATGCCATATGGGTAATTTAATAAAACTCTCATTCAATTTGCCTTTCAGCTGTGAAGTCTAATGCGCCGCTTATGGGCTCAAGTATCAGCGAAAATGGCGCCAAGTCCATTGGATATGCGATAACCAATGGATCAGCAACTGGTACGTAGGGTAACTAACATTCCCATAACCTTTGTTAATATGATGCTACTTTTATTGAAGCTGTCAAGTCGCAAGCACCTCTCATGGGCTCGACTACAGATGCAAATGGTGTCAATGGGCATGCCAACGGGCATTCGGATATGACAGATCCAGCAACTGGTTCGTACTCAGAACTCCAAACTAGTATTACTGCCTGCTGTTGCACAGATATTTGCGTTCATCCCAGTAGCTCGACTAACCCGCACTTTTCAAAACCCATCTCATCCCACACTGCTTTGCTTAATCACACTTCTAGATCCTTAACTGCATTAGACAATTCTAAGAAACGCCATTATAAATACTCGATTTACTGAGCCTTTGCGTTCTATATATAAATATAAATATCTTTCACTGCGGGTTTCAAGAAAATATTGATTTCTTTAAAGACACAACTTTAGATGATTTCAAGAAATTTTTTACCTACTTTAAGATGTGATATTGGTAGTATTTTATTTATGTTTTCTTATCTTGAAATTTTAACCCACCTTATAAGTATAGTAATTTTGTATGCACATAATTTTATTATAATTTGTTTAATTTGTGCAAACATTTTATTTTCAGAATAACATTTTCATCTTCATTGCAAAACACACGCATTCGAACACATTCATCTACAACTTTTGTATTGTTTAAATAATACCGATCTAGATCTAAGTGCTTTTTAGTGCTCGCTAGTTGCACCGAAATCTCTTATGTAAATAAATAAATGCAAGTTTACTTTATATATTATTTGTATATGCATACCTTTGTAATTTACTGCTGCACATTGTGTTAAATATTTTGTTTATTTTATTGGCTCACATCTACTATTGCATGGAGATTGTATATGATTAAATAAGATGATATCAATTAAACTTAATAAACATGTAATTCTTTCAGAGACACCCATCGACAGGCCAGGATCCTAGATAAAGTCGCTGTCGTCTGCTCAAAACTCAAAATTCCACAAAACTTTATCATTATTATTTTCTGCCATTTTAATCTATGATCATATCGCTAACAGCATATCTAGCGCATAAAGAAAGGTGTTCATTCATTTTTGACTACTGTACATATGGGACGATGTACAAATATTTTGAATAGACCTTTTGTTGGAGAGACTCTCGTGTACTTTATGTACATATTGTAATACTTATTTTTTTCATCAATGTGTATACTATAGGCTAAGACATATTTGAAATGCAAAATAAATCAATAATTATACAAATTAGAATTGGAAAAGTGTAAAGGAAGTTTATATTACTCTTAGAATATGCATATTTAAATCAGGAATCATAAACCAGAAACGAACTGTATTACGCGCACCACAAAAACCATATAACAGTGGATATAACGAATATACCTCCATGATAGCTTACATAAGTCCACTTACTTACGCTGGCACCTGACTGGAATTGGCCAATTGATGACGTATGAGCCGAGTCGATTAGATTCGTAGTGTATTTTGGCTGGTTACTGTTAGCCATTAGTGCAAATTATAGCAATTTGTATGCAGGCACTCATCGATAAATCACAATAAAAAATTACTTGATATGTTGGGTTCATTGATGCGTACCCGCACCTCGTCCATTTCCATACAACGTCTATATGATTGCGACGTTTTCTAGCCGAGTTTTTTTTTTTCGACTGGGACTCGGTCAAGTCACGAGTTAATTCGTGACAATACACGCATATCTCTTGGGCCCCAAAATAGTCTCAGCGTCCGGCATATAAAAACTGGGTGCACACAAAAATTTGTAATTATAGTATTGACGCGCTTTCAAACGCTCGGTTCGGTTCGCTCGATCGGCAGAGAGGCAATCAAGGCTCTAAGTGATTCATTTTGACACCTTTGGGATAGCTCATTATGTTAACGTGGCAATTGTGGTGCGCTCTGTTGTTGGTATCGTGGTTCTATTTCTTGTGGACGCGTCGCAGATTCTATTTATTAACGCTTAAGATACCTGGCCCACAGGGCTATCCAATAATTGGCATGGCACATAAGCTGCTCCGCAGGGAAAGTACGTGGTTGTGTTGGGAATTTTAAGTGGATTCTAAAAACCAAAATATGTTTGTGTTTTCTCAGATGTGCTGAAAGAATTTGGTTTCTATTTGGATAAGCATGGACCCACTATTTTTTCTTGGCTGGGTCCCATACCATTTATGATAGTGAGCGATCCACAAATTATACAGGATATTTTTACATCCCCGCATTGCATCAACAAGGGCATCATCTACAAGGCAGTCGATGATGGAGCTGGCTTGGGACTGTTCAGCTTGACAGGTATGCAAAGCGTCGCAATCGTTGTAAATGAGAAAATACACAGACTCTTGTCCAGATCCTCGCTGGAGCGTACACCGTAAGCTACTGAATCCGGCATTTGGACACAAAGTGTTGCTTAGTTTTCTGCCCATTTTCAACCACGAGACGAAAGCCCTTCTTGAGCTATTCGACACATTGGTGGATGATGGCGAAAAGGATTTGATACCGTTGCTGCAATACTTTACCTTGGGCATAGCAACGCGTGAGTTAAGCATAAAATAGCTGGACACAAACCAGTCGCTGCATTCTATAATACTTATATACGCATTTTGTTTTTATTTAAGTACAGAAACCACAATGGGAAGTGATGTGAAGTTGGTTGGGGGCATTAACAACAATCGGCTGCTCGAGGATTATCAATGGTAAGTAATATCGGCCATCTGCATAAATGAGTTTTGCTATCCATTAATAGTGTTTTGGAAACTATGACAGATATGTGCTTTTCACCATGGCTTAGTAGTAAAACGTTACGCCAACTTTTCGGCAAGGAGGAGCGTTACTCGAGTGCTAAGTCAGAGATACGTGGGTTTATCAGAAAGGTAGTACGAAGCATCCACTACAATTGTATGGAAATTAATAGCCCCCTTATTGTTTTAGCTAATAGAAAGAAAACTGGCCAGAGACGCAGAAATTGCTGAAAAGGGTAATCCTTCCCCCTTAGATAAAAACATATTTTTAAACCTAGCAACAGATCTGCTGAAACGTGGCATCTTCAGCTGGAAAAACGTGGAAGATGAATCAAATGTTATTGTCTTTGGAGCTTTTGAAACATCTGCTAACACGGTCGCCTACACATTAATTCTACTTGCGATGTTTCCCAAATACCAGGAGAAAGCATTTGAAGAGATTCTCGCTTTGTTTCCCGACACTGGCGACTTTGAGGTAACCTACGCGGATACACAGGAAATGGTCTATTTGGATCTTATTCTAAATGAATCGATGAGAGTGATTCCGCCTGTGCCAGTCGTCTCTCGGCAAACGTCCCAGGACGTGCTGCTTTCAAGCGGAGTTGTTGTTCCAAAGGGTGTTCAAATTGCCATCGATATATTTCACCTGCATCGCAGTAAGCAAGTTTGGGGTGAGGACGCGGAAACATTCAATCCGGAACACTTTCTGCCCCATCATTATCAAAATAAGCATCCATACGCATTTATACCTTTCACAAAGGGCATTCGGAATTGCATAGGTAAATGTATATTTACTTAATACAATTAAATTTTGACTTATTAGTCAAATATTGATTTTATTTTCAGGCTGGAGATATGCTTTAATATCTGCAAAAGTTACATTGGCGAAACTGCTAAGGAACTACAAATTCTCAACTAGCTTTAAATTTGAAGATCTTTATTTTGTTGAGGATATAACTATAAAACTTAAGACAGTGCCGCTACTGAAGCTACAACGGAGAACTTGATAGCATATGCTATTATTCTATTTTCTTACATTATGTAAATATGAGTAAATAATTGTTATGAATATACTTTGAATCTCTATAAGTATAAGAAAATTCAATTATATATAAAAAAAAAATTCTGTTGGTATTTCGTTTGCTAAATATATGGTGTTTTTGACTTTGAATGTATTTTTATTTAATATAGTTTTGCTTTCACTTGGGTTGGTTTTAGCAATTTTATTTACATGCTAAAAACAAAGTTCGTGTTTAAATAGAAATAACGCATAAATTGGTTTCAAATGATGCCGCTTCTTATCGATAGTTTCAGTGCTATACAACACTATTTTCAGGCGCTGCACTATATAATAATAGTTATCGCAAAGCGCGAATTATCGATATTTGTTGTCATATTGCCGGCTGTAATATAATTGTAAATATTCTTTCAATTGTGCTGCAATGTCGCTGACAGATGTCTTGGAACTGAATAAAACGGAACTGTTTGCCAAAATACGCAATGGCCTACCGATTGTGCCGCAAACTCAGAACCTACTTGACTGCAAAGATGATCTATTGTACGCATGGAACTCAAGCGATTCCTGCTTGCTGGTCACAAATTGGCGCGTAGCGTTGCTTCAGCCGCAACCAAAGCGTGCCAAAGTCAGCTACCAGAAACTAATACCATCCAACTCAATTGGTCTGAATGTCGATCGTGTTGTGGTCTCCAATGAGGGTTCGCTTGTAGCGCTGAGTGGACCGCGAGGTGTGACAATATTGGATGTACCACGCCGCAGTGGGCCGGACGGCTGTTTCATGGATGGCAAGCCGCAAATCACGTGCCGCACATACAATCTGGATGCGCTGCTGTTTCAAAACAATCCTCAACTGGAGGTGCGTCAGCTGCGTTGGCATCCCGACTCCGTCTCTGACTCCACGCTGTTGGTGCTGCTTTCCAACAACACAATGCGCGTGTACAATCATGCAAAGCTGCGCCATGTGTGGAAGGTTGGTCCGTACACAGTCAAAACTGGTGCAAATACATCTCTATCGGATTTTGGTGAAACTTCCGTTGACTTTGATATTGCGCCGGCTGTTAAGTCTAGCGCCAGCGATGAAACAAGCACTAGCCTCTCTACTACACACAACAAAACGCAGTCTGCTGCCAAAACGGGCAAGGAGAAGGTGGAGTGGCCCATTGTTATATTGCGTGAGAATGGCAACATATATATGATGCTCGCAGGCATCGATTCGGAAATAACGCGTTTGCAGGGACCCATTACCATAACACCGCAGACGAGCGCCAACTATGGTCTGGAGTCGTGTGCTCTGCTAATCATACCATCTTTACCGCCCACTGTGATCATTGCCGAGTCAACGGGCAAGCTGCATCATGCGCTTTTGCTGGAATCGGAAACTAAAGAGCACTCGTTCAGCGACGTGGATGAATGCTTGGTCATCGAGCCATCGGAGTGGACCTTGCACGTTACTGAAACCGTTGAGCTTGAGTTAGGCCTCTCCTCGGGAACTGCTAATGATACAAACGGTGCCTATAGCTGCCCTATCCACCTGAAGCGAGATCTGATCAACGAGATGCGTTATTTTGCCTATCACAATGCTGGACTTCACTCGATAACTGTTAACTTCATATCTGAGCTGCAGCGCTTCTTGGATAGTGAGGCCGAAGACGATCAGC
Source organism: Drosophila montana (assembly GCF_035044405.1). NCBI lineage: Eukaryota > Metazoa > Arthropoda > Insecta > Diptera > Drosophilidae > Drosophila > Drosophila montana. The sequence goes on from NW_026998422.1 coordinate 121,636, forward strand.
TGGTATTATCGACACCCTCTAGTGCCGAATATATTTTGTGCACTAAATTTGATTCAAGCGATCGCGTCAATGCTGTCTTTGGCATCGCCCTGATGCAAATGCCAGCTGGACTCGTGCTATTGCTGAGCAGCGGTCAAGTAATTAGCCTTAAGCTGGTCATCGATGCTCAATTGCTGGTTACGGCCAAGCAACAGTTGCAGCGCACAGCCACAAATGATGCACTTGGTCAGCAGGGTGAGAGTCCTTCATTTACGGACACAATCAAAGCATTGCTGATGCGTAGCGTAAGTCAACCGATATTGGCCGACAAGATGGCATCCTCCTCCGCTCACGAGCGCTATGAGCTGCTCAACCAAGCCATAGAGGTGCTGCGCTCACAATACCTCAAGCGACATGAGCTGGTGCGCGTGGAGTTCGCCAAGCGCATAAACTGTATTAAGCTGCAGAAACAACAGCAGCTGCAGGAGATCAAGAGTCTGGAGAATGAACGAGAAATCATAAGCGAGCGTGCGCACAAGCTGGCGGAACGCTTTGAAGAAATAAGCGATAATCAAGAGATCCTGATGCGCCGTTGCCAAAAGCTGATGCAGGACGCCAATGCAGTGCTGCCCAACAGCGTTTTAGCTGAGCGCGAGTTTGCCTTGGAAGTGGCACGCATCAACAAGACCACCAAAAGCATGGCAGCTGCCTTGGACACGGCTAAGAAGACGTTCAACAAACAACGCTACCACATTGCCAAGTCCCAGGAGATAGCAAAGAGCAACGTCTACGAGCTCCCAGAGAAGCAGCGACGCACCATTACGGAGATCCTTACTCAGCTGTCCAGTGAGATTGATCGTCAGATAACTGATGTGAAGCGAATAAATAAGATTATTGGCCTATGAAAATCCAAAACATCCAATAAGATCATTTTGTATGTGTGCTTTTGTTTAAAATTAAAGCAACTTTATATTAGTATTTTTGTAAATTGTTATTTTTTGGAATATAGGCCCTCTCTAGGCTTTGGCATTTTGAGCATGATGTGTCTTAAAGATTGATTATGTATTTATATTTAATTCAGATTTGGAATACATTGCACTCAAATTTTTTCGATGAGAATCATTTCCCCTTTACCAGATAATTGTTTTAAATCGATTCCTAATAGCAAAATTGGTATAATATTTTAATTTTAAAATGTTTCTTGCGTGGTCTAATGCCAAAATGATAAAAAGTTTGTTATTTAGAGCCCTCAGTTCCCTCATTATACGTTCTTTCTATATTGCACATATTTTCCCATACCTTTCACAAAACTCAACTTATTTTCAGGATTGAACACACTTTTGATCCTGATTTGTCCTTTGGACTGATTCTGTATCTAAATTTTATTTTAATTTGTTTTGAATTTTTAATATGTTGTTTTTGCTGCGCGTGCTTCAAAACTGTAATAGACGGCAAAAAAAAGTCCGAGGTAAACAGAAAAATCGAATAAACATCGGGAATGGGCTTGCTGACGACAATGACGCCGTTAAATAGAAATAAAAACAACTAATTTCACATATTGCCTGGGTTGGACCGTGGGATACGGAGTACTCTTGAGGGCTTCAAAAACAGAACGACAAGGCTTTCCCATATGCAGTACTTTTGGGCAACTCTAAGCAAACGGGGTCTGTTTTATTGAGGGGCCTCTTTAGACTTAGGTATATAATTATATATGCATAGTTGTAGTGTATAGGTATATTGAACCTCGATCGAAAGCGAAAATGAATTTCGCATAGCTAATGAATGGCGCGTATGTATATGCTTATATAGGTGAATTTAAATATGTTTTTGCGTTTCAGTCCCATTCCGCGGCCTGCCATCAGTTGCGAGCGTACCTTTTGGAAATGACATCGGTAATTCTGGCCAGATTGGCATCAATCTGTAAGCAGATGTCCAACTACATCAAAACAAACTCACCCTTTGTGATCGAGGTGCTGATGGTGTCGCTCTGCTTTGGCGCTATAATCAGCAGATATTTAATACTGACCTAGACGGAATATACATATATACAAATATATGTATTCAATCAAACCATGTAAATAATAAAATGAGTTAACGGAAACTTTCTCTAATTAGAACTAATATTGTATTTGTGTGTGAAAATACGAAAAAGTGTCCACAGTGGCAATACATTATGATGGTGCTTAAACCCTAGGCTTCTCAATCAGATGTATATAGAATGCTGGATTCTGCACAACATTCATATCCTTGAAGTCGCCGTACAGCTTGTGCTTGGCCTGGCTACCGAAGATTTCTCTAAGGATCTCAGTGAAACGCTTGAGCTCATGCGGGTAATAGGAGAGACGGAACTCGCTGGCCAGCTTATTGCCTTCGATCTGGTAGTCCATCGAGACCAGAGCTGCCTTGCCACAATAGAATAAAACGGATGTTTTGATGTCCGCCGTATGGCTTGTCTAAAAAAACAATTCAACATGCAAGTCATTCCAAAGGGCGATTAAAACTGTTATGATGACGATGATGATGATGCTGATTTTTTCCAATATTTTAGATGACTTTAAATGAGTTATCAGTGAAACGGTGACTGGGCATGTTGTAAGCCCAAGTCAATGAAATGTGTTGTTTAATTGTTTTTAATTGGCGCCACGATGAAAGTGTGAAACTTACGTTGTAGTAAATGCTCTTGGCTGGCGTGGCGCCTGTCTCGAGGATGTTGTCATAGTTGCGATGATCGATCAGCAGAATGCCGCCTGGCTTCAGGCATTTCTCAAAGTTCTTGATCGCCTGTTTGTGCTCGCGCTGATCGCCAAAGCTGTCCATTAAATGGGCAAAGGAATTGCCCAGACAAATGACCGCATCGAAACCCTCCTGACGATGCTCCCGAATATCGTCGAACAACGTCAGCCAGTTGGCCTCCTCAATAGCTGTAAAAAAAACTAGATCAGATCTGGCTAAAAATATTTAGATATTGCTTAGAGACTCACTCCATTGGTCAAAGGCGGCTTCCTTGCGACGATTCCAGCGCTCCTTCAGCGCGTATTTCAGCATTTTGTCCGAAGCATCAACGGACACCACCTCGAAGCCCTCCTCCAGCAGCATTATTGAGTCAACGCTGGAATGAATCATAACATACATTTATTTGAATGTGCATAAAGAGTCGGTGTGATTCTTGTGGCTTACCCCGTGCCGCATGCCACATCGAGGATGCGTTTGCAGCCCTTCTGGCGCAGCAAATCAACCAGGAAGTTCTTGTAGTTGTCGGTGCGGGAGTTCTTGTCACCAATGAATATCTCCCAGACCTTGGCAGCCTTGCCATCGGCATACTGGTCGCGCACTCCTTCCGCGGAGATGCCCTCCGATCGGGTTACGAACACGCTATCAGCCGAGGTTGTCATTTCAAGTGTTTAGCACTGGCCAGCAGATCAAACTGAAATAAAATTTCGTTGCGAATCCACTTGCCATGATATCTCCGGTGGGTGAATTCAATCACTAACAGCTGGCACACCAGACACACACACACATACATGTTCACTCACCCGTAATCTTATCATTGCGCGTCGAGATTGACCCGTGCTGGCAACGGTTCCGCTGAGCCATGCGAGGCGAGCGCCAAATCAACATCTGCTACACGTTTCGCTCTTTTTTTTTTTGGCGACCTGACACTGACCTTGTGGTGATTAGTTGAGATTACAGTGCCTCAAAATAATAGAAATTATTTGACAACCATACGTCAGACCTTGCTTTTACAGCCAACAACAAGTGTCCTTTTTATGATGCTGTAATGCAGTATGATCTCGCTAAAGCGGACAGTCAAAAACCAGACAGTGTCCGAAGTAACGAGTTGCTTATCGAGATAAGCAACCAAACACTACTCAGAGATTTTTTAAAATTTTTAATAATATATGTTTATTTTAAGGCTTAAGGTGTCTGGTTTTCATTTAGAAGGGCGTGAGTGTCAATGATTAATTAAATTCTTTGTTTAATAGGTTAAAAAATGTTTTTAAATACTTTTAGATCTGAATTGAATTTTTAACATGTATTGGACAGTCATCTTTTCCTTCATATTAATACCCTGTAATGGCTTAAAGCGACAGGCAGATGGTACCTTTTCCGACCCCCATAGATATATTTATTCTCGCACTCTCTAATTGTTGATATTGGTATCTTCTCCTTCAATCGTATCGTCAATAATAATTAATTTTTTTAAAATCGACGCATTTTCTAAAATCCAGAAGAAGTACCCATGGGTTTCAAACATAAACAAAATCTTCCAAGAATTTCTAAATTTTAGAATTATATATATCAGAGAATATAATAGATATACCATAATTTTGGATAATCGTGATCCCTTCCTTTTTTTTTTAAATTACCAAGTGTCCGTATTAATGAGGACGTACTGTACCAAGGGAAGCTAACAACTAGAATCCAGTTGCTCCAGACAAAATGTGCAGAGTATATAATAGATATACCATAAATTTGGATGATCGTAATCCCTTCCTATTTTTTTTAACCAGCAAGTGTCCGTGTTAATGAGGACATACTGTAGCAAAATGCTATACCAAGGAAGTTAACAACTAAAAAATACAAAATTTCATATAAGTTCGTGTTTATTTCAAGCTTAATAAATATTGCACTGCGTTGAAATCTAGGATTATATATTGTTATCATGGTATTCGTATTGCACCTTGTTTTAGTTGAAATTGCAAGTCTTAAGGGATAAATTCACGAGTTCATATATATATAACTAGGTAGTATAAAATTGTAAGAATATTAATAAATGATTACGTTTCGCAAGATAATTAACAGATCAGCTTCAATTATCTTGGGAAACATAAGCTGTCATTATAGTTAGAAAAGATTCTTATAAAAAACTCATGCATGTAGATGTATATGTATATGTATATGTATGTATATGTAGATGCTGTGTATATGTGTGAGTTGTAGCTAACTAAGGGATTTGAGTATTCTATTCAAATTCTATGGCAAATACCCCAGCGAATCCTCGAGCGAGGCGCTGACCACCCGCATTGATTGATAGCTCGCCATGCGGCTTCTGCTGACATTGCTGCGTATCGAGGCGGCTTTCTCCAGGGCCTTGATATTGATCAACAGATCGTCGGCGCTGCAGGATTTCTGTGAGGCGACACTGGAGGTCATGTGCAGCGGCAGGGATAGCGGTATAACCATGCCATTGCCATTGCCATGGCTCAGACGATCCGTGCTAAAGGATTCGCGTGCGCGATACAAGGAACGCCGCGTGGATGCCTTCGAATGGCAGCTGCCATTGTTGGGCCGCACAATGGAAGACTTTTGGCTGTTCATCGGCGGGCAGAGGCTCTTGATGTCCGTCGTCTGACTCAGTTTCATGTCCGCAAAGACAGCGGCCGCCTCGACGCTCTTCTTCACACTGAGCGCCTCGTGCGGCTGCACCGGCTTGCTGTTGCCCCCGATCGTAAAGAGTTCATAGTCCAAGCCCAGCTTCTCCGAGGACTTTGGCTTGCGACTGGACGCACGCGACTTGTGCTGTTGATTGAGTGAATCCTCGCTGACAGTGGCTGCTGCTGCCGCTGCTGCTGCTGCTGCTGCATTGGCGCGCTGTCGGCGATGCGTGCGCTTGCAGTAGCATTTGCTGGCGCTGATGCAGCTGTCCGAATCGCACCAGGTGGTGGTGTCCGAATGTGCATTGGCCGAGTCGTGCTCGAGTGTGCTATTCGGCTCCTCCTCCACCATGGAACAGTAGCACTTCTCATCGGACTTGCACGAAATCAGCGAATGCCGATTGCCAGCCGCCGGCTTGCGAGCGTTGCCCATGGCCATGTTGCGCTCGTTCTTCTGGCGCAGCTTGTGGTTCAGATGCTCCGTGCGCAGGCTGCAATAGCAGCGATCGGCTGAGGCGCAGGTGCAGGATTCGGAATCGTAGCTGCACTCGGAGCACGAGACATAGCTGTTGGCATTTGAAAAATGATCACTAGACATTCAAATTTGAGGCATCCTCAACCATGTGCTCACCCACTACTGCTGTTCCGGTTGAGTCCCTGCAGTGCATGCTCATTGCGCACCACGGACACATCGGAGCCGCTGGTGGCAGCGCGATTGCGCTGATGCTGCTGCTGCGCATGACTTTGGCTGGTTGGTGGGCCAATTATAATGGGCGGCGTCAATCTGAGCTTGTTGGAGCCCTCGTTGGGTTCCTTGGCTTGTGGTTCCTTGGCACGCGCGGACTTGGCCAATTTGCCGCGGCAGGCGCGAAACTGTCCCAGCTGAAAGACCTTCTTCAGGCTCTTGGTGCCAAAGAAGATGCTCTTCGGCTTCTTCTGTAAGGCAGCAGTCGGAGTTAATATTGAGCATAAGTGTGCGTCTTCTAGAGCATCTCACCTGTGAGCCATTTATGCTCGCCTTGCGCTTCTGTTTCTTCTTCTTCTGGCGTCGCATAATGTTCTTGGATCGCTGAAAGAGCTCGTCCTGTGTAAGCGTAACTGCCAGCTTCAGCAGGAACTCTTTGTAGATGGGTTTTAGATCGTTGAAGGACATGCCATCTGCATCGATTATGGCATAGAGTATATCGTCTAGCGAGTGCAGATTCTCGTGCAGTCGAAATTCATTGAACAGTTCGCTGAAACCAAGTGGGGAACTAGAAGCACAATTTAAACGATGCCAATCAACCAAACCAAACCTTTTCACCAAAAATGCTAACTACGTTAGGCCAAGCCACAGGCCAGCGCCAGCTGATGCTTTGGATGCACCCCGCTGCCGCTGGCCCCGCTGGTTAGTATAACTACTCACCCTCCGCCACCGCCACTGCCCAGTTTTCCAGAATTGGTGCGACGCGCCGCTCTCGACTTGTACCTGGTCAGGCCACCTGTGTTCAGAAAACTGCCCGATCTGGGTATGGCCACACGCGTCAGTATGTCCCCATCGCCGGCGGCTGCCACAGCGCCAGCACCCACTAGGTCGCTCAGTTTGCGGCCATTTGGTGTAGGCGTTGAGGGTTGCTTTGGGTGCGCGTGCTGGTGATTCAGGCGATTCACATGTCCGTTGGTGCACACAATGCTGTTGCTGCGGCCCGAGCTGCTTTTGTAGCCGCCCACGTTTGGAGCCGGCACTGGCGGCGCTCGCTTGGTCTTGTGCGATTTCCGTTTGCGCTCCTCCGTTGAGGTCTCAATCTCCGCAGCCTCGTTAATCACGTTACTGTTGGAGCTGAGCGAGCTGCTCGAGACGCGCTTCTTGCGTGCCGATCGTGAGGGTGTCGAACCGGCCACGCCCATTTGCTTGGGACTCATGCCCGCCAAGCTGCCGCCGCTGCTGCGAAAGGAGCTCCGACGGCCACAAGCGCTGGGCGCAATCTGCGATCTTGACAAATAGTTGGAGCTGGTCATTGCCGAGCTGCTGGCAATGCTGATGCAGCTGACGCCATTCTGCTGCCGCGGCGTGCGTCGCTTGGTGCTCCGGTGCGAGTTGGTGCTCACATGCGCCATCAGACTCTGGTAGAGCGTCGCCGCGATGACAATGGCATCCTCGGTGCTCTTGCAAATGAACCCGTGACATTCCAGAATCTTTGGCGCACTGGCTGACCGCATGACCACCGCAAATATGGGCGCATGCATGTGCTCGCTTTGCTCCACAGCCAGCTGCTCATTGGCGCTGCAAATAGATAGTCAAGAGTTTCTTCAGTTAAGCGGAGCTAGAAAGAACATCTGTGCCAACAACTGATTGTTTCTATAGCGCCATATAATACGATTTGATACTATTTGATATGATTTGATCAAAAGAAGAACAAAAACTCTTTCTTTGAACGATTTTGCCTATATAACTTTATTTTCGACCGATTATTCAGCTCTATAACAGGACAGTCGGACACGATAATATCGTTTCAATTGTTGATGCTGATCTAGACTATTCGTATACACTTGATAGGTTCGAGGACGTCTTCGATTATGCTTTACATATTATATGAAAAATGTCTAATACCCACTGCAAGATTATAGAAGGGTGTCTGTGATTGTGCTTCTGCTCACCTTAGAGGCTGGAATAGTGCAGTCTTGTCAATGTTATCGGGATCGGTAATGAGCGGCAGAAAGGCGGCGCCTCCATCCGCCTCGGAGATGACAAACTTTACCGCAGACCATACGGCAATATTATGGAACGGTGTAATATTGGAATCGCTATCCTCGCTGCTCGTGCTGGACATGGCGCTGATCTTAATGCGCAATCCGGTTGCACAAATATCCAAAGATCCTGCTCTTAACTTCTGCAAAGATCAATTAAATAAAGGTAAATTTGCTAAAACGCTGATTTTTAGGTCTCTCACGCACCTTCTTCGTAACCTCAGCTAGATAGAGCTGGCGCAGTGGCTCCTGCAGACCCTGCAGACTGGTCACCTTATCCTTTAACGGCAGGCAGCCCAAGCACGTGACATCGAAGCTATTCGTCGCATCCTTGGCCACGTCGGTGAAGAGCTGCTCGATCTGCGCCTGCACGCTGTTGCTAATGCGCTGCACATCGTTCTTGGCCGCCTCGGCTAGCACCTTGGCCGATTCGCTTGTCTCCTGCAGGAAGCTGCTGAGCGATCTCGGCTTATCGCCCGAGGTGCTGGCCAGCTCACTACGTCCATACATGATGATGGAACGCGTGCGATGCGATCCCCTGGGATCGTCGAGACGGCTGCTACGCATTGATCTGTGGCGAAAAATTGGTCATATAAAACATTTAGATATCAATATTTTCTGAATATTAGTACAAATAAAGGGAATGAATGAATGGGTCTATTAAATTTGAGTATTATCAGAATTCATTTGTATAAATCATAATTTATAAGTATATATATTATACTATATATATACTCAGCAGCTAGTCAAATAATATTTTGAAAGTTTATCTTAATTTTCTAAACTTCTGCAACTGTTTATGATAAAATTTGCATAGTATTTACATACATAAAGTCTAGAACACTATAAAGTTCTATAAAGGAAATTACCTTATTTCCTTTCCCTCTGTGCTTATTTGAATAATATTTTTATTGATCGGAGAACAGAAATGTGCAACTCTAATAAACATACTTTTATGTTGATCAAACACACCTTGTAAAATCATAAGTTAAATAAAACTGTCAAAATATTTAAGGCCTTCTTATGCAGTCATAAACATATGAGTCGTCTAAGCGAATATGTTCACATTACAGTCTAGTATTGGGATATATTATTTATAAGACGATGTCATGTAGACAGTGCTATATGCAAATTTAGGCTTATAGTTGACTATTTTCTATAATAATAATTATTTAAAAAAATATATAAAAATACTTGTATATTAATAAATAATAACACCTATAAAACTATATTCACCCAAATTGCAGTCCTAATTCAAAAATGTTACTCACGCCTATTAAGAGTTTCGCCAATTTTCAATTAAGTATTTCGTTAAACATTTACAAATAAATAAATAAATTTTTGACAACGATGGAACAATAAATAATAATGATAAATAAGTTCATAATTATAGTGATGATAATGATAATAATAATAAATTATATATTTTTGTTTACAAATTTTTTTTTTAATGAATATTACTGTTTTTTACATAGGAAGACGTGTCAATTTGGTTTGTTTTAATTTATTCAAATTAATGTAATATTTAAATGCGCATATGGATACATATGTATATGTACATACATACACTAAATGCATCTATTAATTCGTTGAAATTCAATTAAAATAGCATTCTAATGCTTTAAGTGGTTCTCTCGCATGTGCGACAAGCATTGAAAAGTTTTGTGAAAGTTTTGCTGATTAACGTAAAGAGCCACAAAATTTAGCAAGTCTATGGAGGTGTGTGTGTGTGTGTGTATGTATTTGTATATGTACAGCCACAAACAGACACACATAGTTCCTGCTTTGTATGTGCACAAGTGTGCGTGCTATTGGGAGGCCATGAATTGGCAGCCAGCCACCAACACCAACAACATCCTGCTGGAAGAGAAGGGAACATTTTGGTTTTGGGGACAAATGATAAACAAATGAATGGCGCATTGTGTACAACTTTGACAACTGGTCTGGCGTGGAGAATAGATCTGACGAGCAGGGGAACGCAGCTCGCAGCATGTTCCCAATAGAAACCATTTGGTTTACCGCTAGTTGACATCAAATCGGAAATGTTTCTTTTGGAAGAACGTTGGCGCGGCCAACTATTTTGAATATGAATGAAGCTGAGGCCACCGCCAGCGCATTAGATTCGAGTGGACCAAGTTTTCATCTGTATGTGTTTTTTTTTTCCGCTCATAATCAATTAAGTAGTTCACCGGGCGAATGTGTGTCAAAGCGATCGATGAATATTTATACATTGGCGCAAGTGTCGGCTGGCATACGCTGTAGCTGTTGTCACCTCTCTTTTGCTCTCAGCACACTCTGTTTCTTTCGCACATGCATCAAACTAGCTCGACTTGTGACTGCAAAGCTTTTGCTTTGTAACTGTATATTTGTTGCTTATGGAAATTGGAAACGGTAAAATAAACGCTGGATGCTGCGACGTATTTAAAATTGTGTATATGTGCGTGTGTATGTGTGTATGAGTGTGTCTCGATCTTTCTGTTGTTTTTTTTAGTTTCGAGAACGAAAGTGCTGAATTTACTGCAGTTGAAAGTTGGTCTCGAATTAAACGTAAATTAAAACTGTATATATATGTATATATATATATATATATGTATATGTATATATATACAGTTAAAAGTCGGTATATATAATACAGTTAAAAGTCGGTCTCTAATTAGAATATGTATATAAAAAATGTCGCTGCTGACCGGAAATGGTGGGAAGCTTAATTTTTCACATTGTAAACTTTTAGCTGTCGCACATTGTTATCGCAAGCGTAAAAAATTGAAGTAAATCCTGAGAGATTTTTTTATTATCTGTATAGCTTTCAGTTCATTCTTAAAAGTAATTCGATAATGTTCAAGACTTCAACCTTTTTGAAAATTTTAAGATATGCAGTTTCTAGTTGAAATTCAATGAAAGGTTTTATGGCCATACTAAGCATTGAAATCTTGCTAGCATATATTTTAGAGAATATCTTAAAGGTATTTTTCACTCACCTGGAATCGTCAAACATTAGATCGATCTTAAGTTTGTATATCGAATTTCGACTGACACTCGAATTGTTCTCGAGCTGATCGCCGTCCAGTAGCCGAAAGCCGGATGAGTTGCTATTACTGCTGGCTGGTTTATGGGTGCGCACCGAGTTCATTTTTGGAACAGCCACAGCAGATTGGGTGTCGATCTTGCATGAGGTTACCATCATCAAGAGCGAGGTGATAAGCACACGCGGAATGCAGCTGCAATTGCCGCTGAAGTGTGACAGCGGCTGTGGCAGTGGCAGTGGCAGTGACTGTGGCTGTGGCAGTGGCAGTGGCAGTAACTGCGGCGCATGCCACTTAAGCTCTTTGTTTAGCCGTTTGTCTGTTTCGTTTGTTTATTTGTTGTTTATCTATTTTTTTTTCTTTGTAATTTGTGTGCAATTAGCGGCAAATGAATTTCAATTATGCACATTGAATGTTAATTTTCAACATTTTAAGCGAAATAATTGTTGCCTTTGCACACACACACACACGCGCGCACGTACACACTGCACGAGAGGTTCGTATTTTTAACACTTTGCATAGGGCGCACTGTGGGATGAGGCTGGACCGACGTCTTGGAGGTGTTTGTCTGGCGTGTTGTGTGGCCAATCGCGTTGGCTCATTAATTAGCTGCTTGCCGGGCTGAAAACCGACAGTAAAAATAAACCAAATAAAAAACAGATTAATATCGGTTTAAGGCCCATGTGCATATATAGCGTGTCTGGGGGTGGCGGGCTTTTCCTTCAGGAAAAACTATTGCAAATTTTATAATATGGTTGCTTTGGCTTTGGTTGTTGCCAGTTTGCCTGATAAATTGCCCCATAAAATGCGATTGTTGTACTGGAAAAATGTTAACAATTTGCGCCGCACAACAGTTGCAGTTGCAGTTGCAGATACACACACAGACACACAAACACACACACACACAAACAAAATACAACAAAGCAAACGCGTTAATTCGACGCTGTGTGTGACGCGGCTGTGGCTGCATCTATTAGATACTTTCACTATAGAGAGATATTTGCTATAATTAGCAAATGCCGTCTGCGGCAAATACATACAGTCACTAAAACACACATACACACACACACATGCACGCGCACACACATATTGCACCCATTGACACTGACATTTACTTTTGCCTTATTTGAACTTCATTTGACCACAAAATTAACCGCACTTCGAAATGGTCAAGAGCTGCAGACCCGGGCCCGCTTTTAGTTCTGATGCTCGTAATACTCGGTCTATAAGCTATGTCTATGTTAACATCTGGACGCGTTGCTTGCCACACGACGACTGCGCGAACGCGTTGGCTGAAATGTCGAAGCGCGTCTGAAACTAAACTTCAAGCCATTCGAGCCCGCTGACGACTCCAAACGAAGTGAAGTGGCCAAAAGAAATGGCCAAGCTAGACGGCCAACAACGTAACTCCCATGTGTGTGTGTGTGAGTGAGTGTGTGTGTGTAGCTGGGCGCACAATAACAATAACAATATAATCTCTGGCGTAAGTGGGTAGCGGCGCAGCTCACCTCTTCATATGCCCCTCATATTTATGAATACATACATACATACTATGCTATACTGTGCTCTGTATATACATACATACATATGCCCCTGCCCCTGCCCCTTCACCCACCGTAGCGCTCCCGTGTGTGGCTGCTGCTGAAGACGAACGAGACCGCTCGGATTTTCAACATCAACAGCAACAATCACTTGGCCAATGTTGAATGGTGCTTTATGTGGCCACAACTCCATTATGTACCCCAACAATGTTGCTATTATTAACACTTGCGCGTGTTTTGGCAGGCCCAGCTAAACCAACAACAACAACAACAATAACACGCTGCACCTTCTATTTGCATAGATGAATGGCTCGACATTTACGCAAAGATTTTTGTGCAATGCCCTCTGCCGGCTGCATTCAGCCAATGTCAATACCAACTTTGGGTCTGCGCTTGGGCTTGGCCTGCAGCCGGCGCGGGGCCAACAACTTGAACAGCTTGGATTTGGTTTATCGATGCCTGGTCCCGGTTTTGCTATTGCCATTTGCGCAAGCGCAGATCTCGGACGCCGCGGCGTCCATTGGCGTCGGCGGAGACGGCATTTTCGAAATCAATGACCGTGGTCAAGTTTATACAATAATTACTGTAGCTGCCTGCTACTGCTTCAGCTCCTACTGCTGCCAGTGGACCCGTTTCTGTGCTTGACTATGCAATCTCATAAACTGCTTTTCATTTTGTTTTCCTACCTATTCATTTTGCCTTTGGTTGCGAGCAGTCTAGCATAGAAATAAACCTTAGCAGAATATGAGTACACTGTTCAAAAACAATGTAGCGCAAATATAGTATAATAAAATATTACATGAAAATTAAGATATTATTTGAATGGTGAATATGGTACTTTAAACATAAAACACATTTATAATATATAAATATACGTGCATATGTATTAGCTAGAGATATAGCCCGTATCTAGGTCTAAAATCACAGACATGCAGAAAGAAGAAAGAGAAGTAAAATGACAGCGTGAAAGAGAGGGAGATGTGTATATATATATATATATCATATTCATGCAAAATATTCTATTCATTAAATACATTCTATTTAATTTTAAAGTGTACGATATTTTTCCCCGTGTATGGTAGTACGAGTAATAACGTGCAATAAGTGTTTAGCTTATTGCGATCCGGTGGATAATGGAATATGTGAAAATGAATTATTAACCTCATGTTCTCAGAAGATATTCTCTGCTAAATATGGTTTGAAGCACAGAATATAAACTCCTTATCTAAATTTATAGTATCTAATGAGAAGGCTGTCTAAATAAGCTCTTAAAATAATTATACATATTCTATATTTATAAAGTATCTTCAAAGGCACTATTAGACAAACTCGGGTTAAGATCTTTGATCCCGCAGTATTTCTACACACTCGTATGATAATGTAAAATCAATGTAGATTAAAATCCAGAAGAATTTTAATATGGTTAAGAAAGGTGCATAATTGCAGGAAAGGAGTCGTGCCACTAATGCTTTTTTCCAGATAAATTCAGATATACTGACCTATATATATACATATTTTTTAATTTGTTTTGGCTAATATATGTATAAATTTACATAATTAATTTGGCCGCTATTGTTTTGCAATTGATGTGATGCAGCTTGAAATTGACATTTATTCATGAGATAACAGTTCAAAGTTACGACTAATTAAATTGTGTCTACATAAAACAAACGACTAATAGCCGACTATTGTGTACGAATGCCTTAATAAACTCTTACTTTTATGCCAGATAGCGATGATGGGGCCTGCGGGTATTAATTGTAGTGTTTCATCTGAACCTCTGCCGCTTTTCTTTTCATATTTGATTAGCCCAGTGAAAAGCCAAAGCGGCTGATAGGAAAAACCTGAATTTGTAAATTATAGCAAATGGTCATTTTGAACAGTTATAGGTTTGGGCTTAATTAAAGCATGTAGAACTTTCTGGGTGTGCATTTCTTTCTACATACTTACTGGATATATCTGCTGTTTAAAATGGCAACTGATTTATTTAACTGCCACTGGCGTATGGTTTGGCGCCACAAATGTAATTTATCTAACAAATAGCATGATCATGATCAACACTTTCTCTGTCCAATTCTGCTGGCTTGTCTGTCTTTAATTGTTTTCGGGTTTGTTTTATTTAATCGCAGAGGCAAACACAGCAATTTAAAAATTAGTCATACATTATACTCTGCTACCAGGCGCTGTACCTATGCCGAATGCAAGCATGCTTGAAGATACAGATACAGCTACAGGTCCAAACGCACATCCACAATCTGCGCTCGCACATATTGCGCATTGTAGCAGCCAACCCACCCCCCCTCCCGCCGCACCCCGTCGGATACGGTTGATTCCTTGGCTAGCCTCTTGTGTCTAACATTGCGTATCTGACATGCGCTCCTAGCGCACACTGAAGCAAAAGTATTCAATAGAGATTTTTATATATACTATATATTTACAAGCGACAGTTTTGAACCACGAATGCAGAATTTTTCTTTATGTTAGATGAAAACACTTTTTAATAATTTGCAATCAATAATTAAATAAATTATTTGATGACTTAAAGGGAGTTTGAGGGGAACTCCAAGCTTTTTATGTACTCTTCTTCTTCTTATATAGAAACTTAATCGAGGTACTTCCCCACATGACATTAGATATATAGTTAGATAATGTTAAAAAATTGGTTGGACTTTCCAGTTTTCTTTGAGGTTAAGATCAGTTGAAAATGTTAATTTCGCTATTCATAGATTGTTGGACTTATGAGTACCAACTACCAATGCCAGAACTTAAGAGCCAACTGAGATCTTAAATTTACTGAAAGATCTAAAGGCTTACGCCTGGTCTATAGATCATTTATTCCCATTGAAATTATAGCGCAATTATGAATTAGTTGTAAGACAAGATTTGGTAAGAGTGAGAGGAGCCTCCAACGTCGCGGCGTTGGCAATTATTCTTCTTATCGGGATCTGACTTTCTTTTGACATGTACTTATGTACCTCGGTTAGTTAAATTTGGGTTATTTGTTGAGTTGGTTTCGAGCTATGAACGACTCGCATTGCATCACGAGCTGCGACAGACACACGAAAAATGCTCCACGACAATTGTCACATTGTGCTGCGTGTTACGGCATTTCTCTATTACTTGTGCACTGCTGCTGCTTCTCCCTCGTCATCGTCATCGTCTTCTTCTTCTTTTTCAACACGTTTCCACTATTTAACAATAACAATACAAAACATTCGTGCAAGTCAAGCGCCGTCGCGACAGAGTTGCGCATATTAAGAAAATTAAGTTCGTGTGGTTAATTTTTTTTTATTTTACAACTCGCGAAAATGATTTTAAAATTGTATTACAGCGCGTGGCAAAAAAAAAAATAAAAACCATTCACGACTTTATTCGCCAACTATTCACTTAATAGATAGTGAAAATTTAAGATCCAAAGGTTACCAAACATTGGAGGGATAATGCCATTGTTGAGTAAATAGGTTTATTTAGTTAAAAAATCGATGGATACATGTCGTACAGACAAGTTGGTATTTTTATTGAAGCTTTTTAAAAAACACACCAACAATTTTGAAGGTAGGGCTAAAACTCTTGAATATATGCGTTAAATATAGCTCCGTTGAACAACATTTTTAAAATATATCATACATCAGTAAGGTTTTAAATTGAAGCTTTGGAAAAGAAACTTTGAGCTTTAATTTTGAGCCTCAACTCACACTTTTTTAATATAGCACTCATTTAAATTTAAAAGGAGGCGGTGTTAACTCTGAATTGTTGACATCTTTTGAAAGGATACACATCAATTAGGATTCGAATTAAAAAGAAACAACAAGATGGTTAAATTAAACCTGAACTTTTTTAAATGTATATTTTTAATTATACCACTTTTGAGCACCTTTATACTAGATCATGATTCGACTTACAGAAAACCCAACGAAGATTTAACAAGAGACTAAATATGTTTTCTTAAACATGTTTGAAAAAAACATTTTAATTTAAAAGTAAATTGTTGACATAATTTGTAAGGATACACATCTATTGGGACTCGATTTGAAAAAAACAACTAGAAAAATACCTAAAATTGAAAAAGAAGTTCGAATTAAGGCCAACACTTTTTGAGACATATATATTTGCTTTAATTATACCACTTTTGAGCACCTTTGTACTACAAACATATAGTTACATACCTATATTTTCATACTTTGAAGATTTGGTTAGCTTTGGCGAACAATGCAGCCATAAGGTGAGCATTACGGCGTAGATAATGAAATCCAACAAAGAAATTGCGCAAAAAGCGTGACGTGTGCCGCTGCTCATGAACTCTGCGCCATAAATTGCCAAGAGCCAACACACATGGATGCCATGCCCCTAAATATGTATCTACTACAGGCATATCTGTTGGCCATTTGCTTGCAACCTTAGCGGTAACTACTAGACGCAAGAAAATTCTTATGGAAATTCAACATGTTTTATTGCTATAATTGCCCGATGAATGAGATTTTCGGTATTTCTTCTTTTTTGTTTTGTTGTTTTTTATTGCCTCGTTGCAATTCAGGCAATTTTCTTTCTTCTGGGTGCTAAAGCGACTTTCATTTATTTCGGTCAGCTGGGTTCAAATGGCGCGTGCTTTGTGGGTCAGTGGTGTTCCACACACACAAACACACACACACGCTGCAGAGGAGGCGGCACTTGCTTCGGGCTGAAAATTATATAGAAGCCGGAGTGCTCATTGACACCATCAGATTGTTGGGCTTAAATGCTAACTGTTCTCTTATTGTTCGGTTCGGGCTTTGTGCCGTTGTCAGTAGTTTGCTGCCAAGTTTGCGGTAAGATATAATCATAATTCAAGTGCTGACTGTGGATCGTTTAACACGATTTTGGGGAAAGTTCTGCGCCCGCACATTTATAAGATAATAATTAATTTATTCTTTGAAATTGTAAGCACACATGTTAAGTTGCCATGAGATTTATGATATATTAAATAATTTTGGTTTTTCCCGTTTGGCTGTTTTTATCGTTGCTCAACGCTTGCAATTCTTAACAAGTTTAAGCTTCGAAAATCTATCCCTTATGATAGAAAGCTCTGTTGTCAATAGATCTGAGAAGTTCTTGGAATAGCTATAAAGACAAACTGATCATTTTTTAATGATCTCAAGCTGGCCAGCTATACATTAATATCGGAATTTATTATATTATATGTGCTGTCAAAATATATTTGATTGTAAAAAGAAAGAAGTGTCTATGTCAAAAGAACCTCTACTCGATCTGACTAAGCTCTCACATTTAAGCCGGGATAACTATGCCATCTAGCTGGATTGCAATCAAAAATATATATTTTAATTTTTATCAAAAGAATCCTTGGATAAAAGATGTGCTAAGATGCATATAACATATGTCAGACATGTAATAAATAAAATTGCAGCTCAACTAATTAATTGCGATACATGTAGGTATTGTCTTGATTAGCACATTCTTATAAGTTGCTTGATTAAAATACAGTTAAGTAGCAGTAAAGCGATTGGAAATGTCTCGACGTGACGCCAGAACTCGTATTCGAGTTGCCCCTACTTACGGGCATGTGTGAGCCTGTATTGATGCGTTCTGGTCGCCACTGGCGAGGAGTTATGGCGGTGACCCACCTTTAGAACTGGAAGCCAGCGAGCTGCCAACAAGTTGCACTTGCACAGCTGCCACAAACGGCGCATCGATGCTCCAGTTTCTAAACCACAGACCTGTCACGCAGCAGCAGCAGCAGCCGAGAGGAGAAAATCTGAAAATAATTGCATGAAAACTCGAGATCCCTCCTTGAAAGAAGCGCGAACAGCAAATGCGGCCAACGGACAGATGATAGCGGGGAGGGGGAGGGGGACGGTGCAGGGGCAGGCAGCAAACTGAACGAGTTCAGCAGGAAAATGGCTTTTGTCGATCTTGATACAATCGGCTGGAGGAGGAGCAGCAGCAGCAGCAGCATGCAGCAAAAGCATAAGAGATCCCGCTAATCGAAAGATTGTATTTGTCGACACTTTAATATGGCATTTACTTCTGGTACCAAATATGGACACAAGTACAGTTAGCCAGTGCTCGGATTGGTAACAGTCTTGTATTTAACGATATTGGCTAATTAAGTGGACAGTAGTAAGAATAATTGTAAAGACAAGCCATTATTTTATGGATTCTAAAATAATGTGACTCAAATTGTTTAACAGGAAAATGTATAATAATTTTATTTTACAATATAATATACTTATTAATATAACAGCTATATTATATAATTAAATCAATTTATTTTATATTTTCCATTCGAATGTCGTTAAATATAGTTAAATATTTATATTCTCTGAGATATTTATTATTTGCAATTTATGCAGTTTGTAATAAAATTGTGTGAATTCGGATTTCTTTTAACTTAACTATGATTCAGTTTTGATCAGCCATCTAGCCGTATGTGTAATATTTAAAAATATTTTCTATTGTTGCGAATTTTAGCTGCGAAATCTCACAATTACTTACCTAATTTGCATTATAATCCCCACATATGATTTCTATATCCATCTCAAGAATGTATAACTGATAGACTTCCAAGTTTCGTTTTAGGTAAGAATAATTATCGATTAAAATAAATTCTATTGCCACAATTATTGAGCTCACTTAAAGTTCTTGTTGAATACACAACACTTTGGGCTGTACGTTTTTTAGTATTTCCCAACCGAAAAAGCTGCGATGGAAACTGCAGCCGAAACAGCGACCGAAGCGCGTGAAGCCATCAACAAGACTAACTGCTCGAGAGCAATTTAGCTGCGTCCAGAGCGCCATCCACGCGACGTCCACTTAGTGTCGGCCAGCCAAGCGCCAGCTTCATGGCCAGTTTTCCGAAGCAGCAGCTGGCGGCAGAGGCGGCGGCAGAATCGGCGGCTGTATCTGTGGCTGCGGCAGAGGCTTCGGGTTATGTGCAAAGTACTCGTAATCTTGTCACGCATTTGTCGCCGGAGGCGTCCAAGTGACGCTAGGCGGCTGTTAGTGACAGCTGACGTGGATTAGCCAAATTTTGTGTCTCCACTGTCAGCTCAAGCCCATAATTAAGACATTAAAAGCCACCATTTATTTACCATAATCCAAAATGTCCACAGTAGACGATTTTTGGGATTTAGTTTGACTTCCTGCATAAATTGTTGTCCAGAAATTTTCTATTTTTATTGGAGCAGGTCAGAGTGGTCCCCATACCTGTCCACCTTGACCAGCGATCCCAATATTTGAATACCCGTCGCCGAAAAGTGGTTAAACCTGCGTGGGTAGTGTCCCAAATTTGGCGTGTGCTCATTTGGGAACGTCCCAGTATACGAGTATTTGGCCAATATTTGAATGAACCGTTAGACAGACGCGCTTGCACCTCAAGGCGGCCTGGTCATATTAATTTATGCCTGGCCCGGACTAACTTACTCCGTCAATTGATATGGCCACCTGAATGGAAACAGGTTCTACGCGCGCATTCGTCTCGAAATGGGTCAATCTCTAAGAATGCTGTTGTCAGAATCTTTGGCGTCTGCAGCTTCAAACAAGTGATGGTCTTTGGTGCAGCCCCACAAAAAATGTGCTGGCTCCTGGTTAGCTCTTTTCTTTGCTTTTTGTGCTCCAGGGAATTGTGTCAGTCGACTGAGGCGGCGGTTCTTTCTCGTTTATTGGGAGGATTAGTAAAGATTCTTTGGCAGGCAGCTTCGGGCTCCAGAAACGGCCAGTTTTTAATTAGGGCACCACGCAAAGTGTCACCTAATTAATATGAACCGGCTGTTTACTTCTATTCGATTTGATGTGTGGATAATCAAAATCATAGTTTTTATGGTTTTTATTCTGGAAAATGGAAATCTTGTTCTGTTTAGACTGGGCCTTGATAAAAATGGCATAACAGCTAAAAAGCAATTGGGAGTGTAAAAAACTACTACTACTACGCAAATATCTGTCCACAGTTCAATGCTGGCTATGGTGACTATATTATCTTTTTGCGATTTGCTGTATTCGTATATATGTTTTTATATCTTCTAAGCAACATGTTGATTTGCACGACCGACATGACTTTATCTGAAAGACGGGCTTAGACACGAATATACTTTTCACTTTTGGAATCTTTAAATTGTGTTCAAATGGACAGACAGCTGTAAGTGGCCTTATTATTCTCTTACTCACTTTTTAAAAAATATTAATATAATTTGTGCATGTTTAAGGCTGTTTGAATTTGCCGCATATATAAAGCCTGCCTGTCGTAAGCTGCCTGCTACAATATGTTCATAAAGACTGTCATTTACTTACAGGTGGAGCATTTATGTTAGCACGCTGTTGCTGCTTCTTGCCCAATGTGTGATGCCAAGATTATCAGAGTAGTTGCCTTGTGGAAAATATCTCCAAGTGCAATCTGTTGAAGCCTTATTTGAATGAGCTCATAAGTTTCGACATTTAAAATATGTTTCACAGAATACTTACATGCTGGAAAGACAAGGTGCTGCAAGTAAATAAATGTTACCAAGAAACTACCTTAAACCTGGTCATATCTTTGAAAATACCACTGCTGAGAAAAACAGCAAAATATTATTATCAGGTAAGTTTGCGTTTATTCATTCATAACAGAAATAATAAACCAATTATATTGAATACTATTTTTTCTATGAATGAAGTGCAAATGCGCCCAGCAAAAGAGCATATATGTAAAATAAATTGCATACTTTCGGGAGTGTACATTAAAAAATTCCTCCTATTTGGCTACCAGAAGTACACAAAGACCTGGATGTCTCGGCAACTGGGAGGCTTCTGATTACCGTTGGCCAGTTGATAGTCAAAATTACAAATGGTTTGACATGGGGTTTGCCAAGATTTGAGTGAGCCATAAGTAGACAAACGTAATTTGATATTGATATTTTTCATGTTCCGTTCAAAATGATCGATCTGCCTTTAAGAATCAGACGTTTGGAAATTTCATTCAACCTAATCAGAATCGGGTGGCTCTCTATTTCGTTAAATACATAGCATATCAAGCAGCTTTTGTGTGCCGACTCTAAGGCAAGCAGTGTGTGGAGCTATTCGTCAAGTGAGGAGCGATCAATGCAGTTCCATTATGAGCTACAGCCCGAGGGTATGCTACAGTTGTATTAAGCATTCCCTAATGCGCACAGGTAATAAAAATGGATGACGGAAACTTAACTTTAAAGTATTGCATACTTTTACGTGCCAGTTGCAATTTGTAGTTTCTAATGTGAAATATTTACCTTAATAATTGGATTTAATAAAAATATGATAAAATTTCCTTTTATGGAATGCAGAATCTTTTTATTCACTTCAAAATATTAGTTGTAGCCAGGATTATGTAGTATAAGTTAGCATAAGTACGCATTATTTACAAAAGCAATTCGCTCCCAGATCCCCATATTATGTAGTCGCATTAACATTAGCGTCCAAATCGCATATGGCCGTAGTCGTCAAACTGGTCATCGCCGCCCCGTTTCCCAAATCTCATGTGACCGTAGTCATCGAATCGCTTTGGGCGCTCGGCCTCTTCGTTGGTCACCAGCAGTTCCAACTCGATGGGATACTTCGAGCGAGTAACGGGAAAGTACTTGGACCCAAAGCCTACGGATCTTTGATTCCGTCTGTTGCTGCTGCTGCTGAAGCGTGTCAGGATTGGGCCTTCTCTATTGCTATTGAGTGCACCACTATCCTCTAGCTTGGGTTCCATGTCGCGCAGTTGCAGTTCCTCCTTAACGGAGTCCATGCCCTCCGCTTGCGATGGTGCCGGAACAGTGAGAAGCAAGTAAGCCGTAAGCACAGCCAGCGTTAGAGCGCTTGAATACCATTTGGGGCTCCAGTTGGGCAACATCTTTACAGTTGTTCAACTGTCGAACGAATACCAAAACTTGGCCAGGTGCCTTAGCTTTTATAGTATGCACTCCTTGGCATCCTTTGACTTATTTACGCAGAACTCAATATTTTTTCACGTTTTAATATTCCGCGGCTATTCTCAAGGCCTTAAGCGAAGCAGGAAAAATAATTTGACAGCTGATTGACGTGATTGAATCGGCAGAACAAAACCCACACAGCCTCAGAAATAATTAAATTTAAACAAGTTGGGTGGCTCAAGATGAGAGTGAAGCACAATATTGTTGTTGTTGTTGTTGTTGAGTTTCTAGAGAAGCTGAGATCGCACTCAGACGGAGGTACATGGCGAATTAGTTGTAGTAGATGCAGTTCAGTTATTGGTATTCATGAAGCTAAGAAATTCATTCTAAACGCAGGCTATAAATATAACTGAGCCAATTATTTTTGACGTAAATATTACAAATATTTAACATTCTCTTCTTAACAAGGCTGCAAACCAAATTTGAAACGCAAACGTTTTGTATTCAACTGGAAATTGGACCTTGAACTGAGGCAGCTGCTCAAATAACAGAAATAACTAAATGATTTGGCCTTTAAATCAGCATAAATGAAAATTGTAATAGAATTTACCTCACTTCATTTGTCAAATAACAGCGAATTAAAAAGTAACTCCCATTTCAAACTCTGAGCCGCACTCAAAAGTGACCCGAACAGATCAATTACAAAGTTGTTGAAGGCGTCCGATTTAATAACGAAGACACGACTTTTCGCCCTTTTTAAGTGAGTTCATTGATGACAGGTTTAATTAAATGTGTGCCGCCGTCTGAGGCTCCACAGCAACGGCCATGCTGCATTGGTGGGCAGCCAGGCAAGCCCAAGTTGAGCAAGTTGGTCGCCGGAGACTTGCGTTGCGTGTCAAGTGCCGACTCCCTCCTATTGACCGCATTGAGCCGTTTTGCTGTGTCTATGTGGTTGTGTACAAAGAATTCCATTTGCTGACCGGATTGTCCGCATTCCAAAGATTCAATCGAATAGTAGACACACACACACACACATGTATGCACACACACACACACACACAAACACACACACTCATAGTCAGTGGTACATAAAAGACCAAATTAACAGCTATAGAGAAAAGTATCTACGAGTTTATCAATAAACAAACCGCAATCCAAAGCCGCAGTCGCAGCCCAATGCAACGGTCTGAAGACTTGGACACAACACACACACACTCAGCCACTCACACACTCTCAATTTGTCAATACTCCACAACCAGTCTCGGAGAGTCCAAGTCGCAACCACTGTGCGAAAAACACACACAAACTGTGAGCACAACAAAAGCCTATGCCAAGAGACAAGCATTAGAAACAAGTCAAAATCCACAACACTTTTCTGTGGGCCGTAGCCGGCACATTTCTGTCCATGGGCATGGAGAGCTCTTTGCCGTCTTGGACACCACTATCAGTGGTGGTGCTCTGTGGTGCTCTGTGGTGCCGTGTGGTGACGGCAACGGCGACTTCTTGCTGCTTGCAGGTGTTTCGAGGTCTCGATTGCTGCTCACGCAATTCAACAGAGCGGTTCTTCGGATCGGGCTGAAACGCTTTAAGAGCCGTTTCATGGCTTTGTCACATGAATATATGCATAATAATAGGTTCTTTGTATAAGCAATCTGTTTATGTAATATCTAAACATGCTTGAAAGAATGGCTTAAAATTATTCGATTTGAATACTAATTAAATATTAAAAGATTATACACATAGTTTGGCTGCTATCGGAATAAAAAGCTGAGCAGCTCTTCCAAAGTTCTTTCGCTTTAACCATATCACAGTTGCTTTTTGTACTCTCCGATTTTCTAGTCAAGCTTTGATGTGTCTTGTACGTGAGATAGGTGGAAATTATTTATCCGCTTGATAATACTTAATAATAAAACGAGTTAACTTTGAATTAATAGCTAGTTGTGATGATTTTTTTTTAGTGCGCTTAGTAAGAAACTGGAGCAACAATTTCCACTTTGCTGCGATTAAGTCGAATGTCACTCTAATGTTTAAAATGCATTTGTAGCTAAAAGTTAATGGCAAATATTTGCAATGCAGATTCGAAAATAATTGCAATTCCAAGCTCAGTTCTCAGTTTGAAACGCAATTTAAGGTTGGCCAAGCCATTCATTTGGGTCAACGTGATTGCGCCCAATGCCTTTTAGCCCTCGGCTGGGTCAGCCGTAATCGGCTAGACCAGCTAGTTAGTTATAGGTACTTAAAAGAGACAAGTTGCGGCGTGGCGTGGCGTGGCGTGTGTTCAGTTCAATTTGCCTGCTTGACCAGCTGCCCAAGTCGGCGTTGGTATTCGAGTAAAACTGGAAATGGAAAACATTTTCTTGCCGCATTTTCTTGTTGCATAAATGTGGAATATCCATAAAGCCAGCGCTGGCTGTGCCGCTGACACACACAGCGAGTGCCGCCAGCACAAGATGCTACAAGAGGGATATGCCTGTCCTCGTCACAGACGACCACATCAGGCCATGCCAGGCCAGGCCAGGCCAGGCCAGACCAGGCCAGTACGCGATTTTAATTGAAAATCTCTTACGCAATGCTTAAGCAGCGGTCCCCGGATCCCAGCTTGCAGCTCCCAGCCCGAGCACTAAGAGGCATAACTCCTGGGCCACGGCAAACTGGAACTGCCAATTTTGATTTATACGTTAAGCGGCTGGCAAAATATACGTTTCGCGCCTGCCGGCAATTAGGTAATACGCACATAAAGGTAAATGGCTATAGGTGCAGGTAATAGGTACAAACCCAGCCTGCAATTATTGTGGCCAAAAAAAAAAAATATAAAAAATAAAACGAGGACACTGATGTAACTCGCTTTTGACTTTTGTGTAGTTATAAACTGCTTAAAAATTAACCTGTTCACCTGAGACGATGCATCGGTATCTGTATCTGTATTTGTATCTTTTAATATACAGCTCACACATGTTGCCCCCATAAGAAGTGGAAGTTAAAGTTGAGCTTGAATTGCGATGATCTTTGCTTTCGGCATTATAAATAAGTAGCGTCGAGCCAAAAACTGGAAGTGAAATCGGAATTGGAATCGCTCGCGACCAACGTCGCCGTCGTCGTCGTCATCTCTCGCCAGTTAGCTTTCAGCTCTGCCGAAATTCTCGACAGTCTCTCGACGATTTCATCACTCAAAATTCGAATATGCACATAAAATATGTTCGTTGCAACTTTCGCTTGTTTATTTATTTTATTTTTTGTTAACTTAGTAGCTTGCTAACAAATATCTGAACTATTTGTGTTTGAAAATGCCAGAGAGCAACCTTCGCGGCCCTCGCACGCCTCTGACATTCGCATGCAAATCAGCAGCCAGCGACAGTCAAAACATGCAAGGAATTCGCATGCAAATTCATTTATGAAGCCCACGACAGCCCATATGCTGAGCTAGAGTCTAGGCATAGATCGCGATCGTAGATCCACATAACCTCAGGTAATATTCTGTTGGGTGTCCCAAGCCAATGCATACACTGTGATAAAATTGCAGCATACAGATAAATATTTGATTTAATTATGATCAATTTTAAAATATATACGAACTGACAGAAATTACAATTAATTAACTGAAAGTTCCATCTATTTGACTTTTATGGGAGAATAAATATTTATGATTTTGATAAAATGATCAAGTGCAAAATATTCAAAACTCAGATGAAGACTTCAGTTTAAGTATGCATTTTTAATCTGCTAATGAATTTTATGATATTTTTTATCATTAATAAATTAATAATTTATTTTATTAAAATTTATTAAGGTCTTCTAAGCAAAGTTCAAGTTTTAATCCGTACTTGACTTTCAATCTTCACTTTACCGAAATATTAAAAGATATTAAAAAGTTGTAACTATTGAAATTTCATTTGAATCGTATTTAAGTTTAAGATTTATAAATTGTTTTTTTTTTCCAGCGTGTATCGGCTGTCAGTCGGCTCCACTCGCAACGCGTTGTTGCCCCTTCAACACCACCCGCTATGCCAATCAGTTACATGCTGACTGACGTACAGGGTATACAGGGTATGTATGTAAATGCCGTGTATTTATTCATGTTGTGCCCGCGCATGCTAATTGACTTGAAGGTGTGCTTAGGCCTACACACGAAACCCGCAGCACAAACGGTCGTCAGATTTTATAAAAATAGATCTTGGCTTTTAGGAGAGACCATTTTGCAAAACACTTTTGTGAGAGTCCCAGGCAAAAACATTTCGTTAACATTTTATTATATTTATTGTACATATTTTTGAAATTATGTTTACACACACATGTGCATATCTAATACATCTGCGCCTTAAGATGCTAATATGGACAGAATGAAAGATATGTATTGTAGGTATGTTTTTTATGTCTACTCGTAAGTGCTTTTTGCTAGCTCTTCTTTAACACTCTATTCATTCGAAAAGATATTTTACATTTGTGCTCGAAAATAAAAACAAGGGAACAACTTGTTTGCCGCATTTGATTTACACGTTGTCAAGTGTTGTTGTGTATTATATTATTCTACATTATTTATTATAGTCGATTATATGTTGTCTTTGCTTTTATCTGGTTATGGGCAAAGGAATTTTCATGTTTAATATATATACTTAAAGTATAAACCTAATAAGGCACACATATTCATTGTAGATAATTGATTTGATTTCGATAACGATATCGATATCGATAACGATTCCGATTCCGATTCGATATCAATTCCAATATTGGTTACCCAATGTGATTAAAGTCTGTCGCTGGAGCCCAGCTTGGTCGCTTTTAAATTTTATTATTGATTCGATTCCATTTCTAAATTGACCAGCATCGCTATAATGTTGTAATATTCTATATATGTATATATATATATATATGTATATATAGTTCTCCTAGTCCATATCGGGTGTACTCATTCAGATGACAGCATTCCTGGTGCGGAATAGCTTGGCTTAAGCTCAAATCGTTTGGCAACTTATCTGCGCGGCTTGCCGAAACTACTTGCGGGACCCAGTGGGCCATATATCGCATGCGGATGCTGGGGATGAGCATGTGGATGTGCTGGACCTGGTCCTCCGTTCGCCATGGCAGCCTGTTTGCGCTGCAGCGTGGCCGGACCCGGCGCCATTTGCCTGCGCTCGCCATCGTTGAGGTCCAGGCCAGCTACCATTTGGGCTATTTCGCGCTCCTTCTTCATGTCCGGAGGATTGAACTGTAGGCTGGCCAGTGAGCCGTGACTGCGACTGCGATGCTCCTGGCGTATTGAGTAGCTAAAGGCGCGCTCGTTGAGATGGCCCTTGCGCCGATAGATGCCTGTGCCGCCCGGTGATGGTGACTCGGCGCCCGAGTTGCCAGAGTCGTCCAGGCCGTTGCCCATGGACGCGGCCATTTTGCGGCTGGACATGCTCAGTGGACGCGGCTCGCCGATCATTGACTGTGCCATTGGTGGTGGCGGCACACCGCCCATTGCCTGCTGATAAGCGTAGATGGGCGGCACAATGGGCATGCCCACGGGCACGCCAACGCCGCCATTCTTCTTGTCCTTCTTCTTCTTTTTGCTGGTCGAGCGCGAGGGCTGCAGCGTCGCGTACTGCTGTGGCGGCATCATCATGGGTATCTGCAGCGGGGGCATGCCACCCAAATGCTGTGCATGATGCATTTGCATCATGTGGTGCTGATGCTGATGCTGATGCGAATGCGGATGCGGATGTGCGTGTGGTGGATGATGTGGATGTGAATGATGCGGCGGCGGACCGGGCGGAAAACCGCGATGACTAATTGTGTGATATTGGCGCGCGGCATGCGGCCCGGACACGGGGCCATAGATAACGCTGGCTGGTCCGGTACCCGGCCCTGGTCCGGCGTGCAATTGTGAGCGATGCAGCGCCGCCGCCGGGTGCATGGGCTTTGGTCTGATTAGTGTGCCCGACAAGCTCTGGCTGCCGCTTGACTTCGACGACTTCTTGTCGCGCTTCGTCTTGCGCTCCTCCTTAACAGGCGGCGGTGGCACGTCTATGGGCGCGCTTATCTGACGCGCTCGCAATGGCCTGCCCAGCGTGGAGCTGTTGCCGGTGAACAGCTCATAGGGGCTCTCTACGGCACCTATGCTGTCCAGCTGATCCTGTGAGCCGCTCCACACCTTGTGATTCTCATCTCCATTGTACACAGAGGCCTCGCCATCATCCACAGTGACGTTCAGGTCGGCACTGCTACCATAAACTGTAAGTACATAAAGAAATTCAATCGATCTTAGAAACTTGGAACCTTAGTCACGTCTTAAAACTAATTTCTCTCTCAAAATAAATCTTAACTTAAAGCCGAACCGTATTCGTTTTCTATGACTATTCGAAACTTTAAGTGTTCGGCTATTATACAATTCATGTGCATTTTGGTATGCTTCACTGTTTTGGCTGACTGATTGACTGACTGACTGATTGATTGACTGATTGATGTTGAACGAATCAAGTTAGCCCAAAAAATGCTTTCGCTAGGGGTGAACATTGTTGGTAAATGGTTGCATGCAACTTTTGGACTTGTCAAACTCATTTTCAAAGAATATTTTAAATTTTCATTACAGAATACTTTCACTTATTTGGTAAATCCATCAACCTGCGTGGAAATTATAAAATTTTAAATGAATGAAAACGTTGTCAATGTTCCAAATCAAGCGGAAAGTATGAGAATAATTGATTTTAGATTTAGGTGAAAATACTTTATACGTGCAAAGAAGCGAAATACCCGCCATTACTGTATAAAGCATTTACTTTATTTAATTATATAAGCAATACACTGGTAAACATATATATTAAAAGGGAAAAAAACAGCTTTCTGTTAAGAACAAGTAAAAACGTATAAGATATCATTCGATCGACTGATCTGAATGCAGGTCTTGGGTTTCAGTCGATAGCTGGTTGACCTTCGCGGCCAATGGATGCTGTCCACTAAACTATTAATGTTCGAAGGGAGGGTTGGTGGCGGGGTCATGGCTGCGGCGCAATACCATGGCCGCACTTGTCTCACATTACCGGTCATCGTTTTGGCTGTTGCCAAAGCGCTGATTCACGCGCCAAGTGCCAAGTGCCAAGTGCCAAGTGCCAAGCGGCAACAGGCGAGCGGCCCAGTGCCGGGCCAATGGCATTTACATTAACCAAAATGCTGGAAATTAGCCGAGCGCGTCTAAGCCAAAAATGTTTACAAAAAAATAAAAGGCAGAAGAAATATATGGGCCAAGACCGTCAAGAGTTGACGGCGGTCGCATTCAAATGAATCGATTGTGAGGCAATTGAATGCGTTTCGATGTGGCTTTGACGACTCTTAACTGTTCCCATCGCACGTACGCGTGTGTGTGTGTGACTTGGTCAGTTAGGCAATGCGAATGTGTCCAACAGATACAGATACAAATATACTAGCTACACACACACACGAGCATGTGCGAAGCCGTTACTATCAACGCCGTCGTCGCCGTCGCCTTTGTCGCCGCCGATGAAGGTTGGCGCGGTTCTGCAACGCATTTGGGCCATGGCAGCAATGGCAACGGTTTTGTAATAAATAACGGTAATTTAATAACTTTAGCGCGGCGGCTACACCTGCGGCTAACGTTGCGCCCCGCCACCCAGAGTTCCTGCCAGAAAAAAACCAGCCCAGACCCAGCCCCAGTCGCAGTCGCCGCCCAGTCCGGCAGACGACAACAAAGCGACGAGTCAGTTTATTTGTATACCCTTACTGAGAGTATTTTAATTTAGACACGAGCTTCGTAACGCTTAGGAGATGCCATCTCAAATAGATTCTCTATAGAATCAATGTGACCTCTAAGGTTCTTTAAATTGTTGAAAAATGTGGTAAAATTTAAATATAAATCAAAGC
This sequence comes from Drosophila montana, assembly GCF_035044405.1. Classification (NCBI taxonomy): domain Eukaryota; kingdom Metazoa; phylum Arthropoda; class Insecta; order Diptera; family Drosophilidae; genus Drosophila; species Drosophila montana. The sequence continues at coordinate 151,992 of NW_026998422.1, forward strand.
TCTCGGTACGTACTACAAAATTAACTTATTTAAATGATATATACACAATTTTAAAATAATATTTTCTATAAATTCTAAATGCATTTAACTGAAGTAATTAAAATCTGACCTTTGAAAGATGTTGCATTTTGAATTCGTGGAAGTCTCTAAATTCTAAATGTGCCATTTTGAGAATCTTCCAAGTACTATGATCGAGTTGGATGTTTCGGATAACTTTAGTACTTTTCTGTTCAGATCGTTCGGAAATAATATATTTGAATGAAAACCATTTGTACTTTTCAATATATACTTATACTTTCAATATATATATATATCGTACATCTGCAAGGGTATATAATCTTCGTCGTGCCGACGACAGCTGTTCTTTCTTGTTTTTCTTCTATTTTTTGTTTGTGTATCTCTTTTTATATCTTTGCTTCTTAGCCATGCCATAATTTGGTTTGGTTCCAATGTTTTTTTGCCATTCTGCTGGGGCTTTGCAGCTCTTTTGCTGCTTTGTGGCTTTGTCGCCGCTTCTAGCATGAGAAATGTGCGCTCGCTTTGGGGTCTATTGACCCCCGAGACGCGGCTAACGTACTCGACTGACTGCCGTTGAAAATGAGAGCGAACTCTTGGGCACATCTTGCCCTCTATATATATATATATACTTATATATGAATGTAAACTGATTGTTTGAGCGGCACAAGCTGCAAAACTTTTGGTGGGAAACGCTTCATTTCGGTTGTTTCTTAATTAGCGCGCTTTTCACATGGCCAAATGTCAAATGCATTACATATATAAATTAATGGCCAAAGAGCTGTCCGACCCATTTCGCCAGTTCTCACATAACTTCTAGGGCTGGCTCAGTTGCGTTTTATATATATTTATATATATATAGATCCATATCTTTGCAACTTTCATTTTTTCAAGCTCAGACCGATATTCGAAAGTGAGTTTAAGTGGTTTTGGCTTAACGTTGAAATTGTGTATAAAATTATGCGGGCAGCCGCGGCTGATATATATCATTTACCATACGATATATTGGTCAGATATGAAAAATAAGGATTTAAATTAAGATATTGCCCATATTCCAATTAAAACCGATCGTTAATATGGAAGCTATATGATATAGTAGCAACAAATCTCTGCCAACTGTGATCAAGTTTGTCTAGACAAATATATCGAAAGATCTATTAACTTTACAGGGTCGGATATGTCGAATATGGAGTGACATATGTACCAGGATACAACAACTTAAAATTTGTTTGGTAAAATATATTTAAGTTCATCAAATTACAAATATTTGCCCTCAAGAACTACCTAGTTAGTTATATTTACAAAGATTATGGCCATGGCGTATCTGTATCTCAAGCCGGTGAAACTCACACCACGATTTCACTTTGAATTGGTCTTTAAACAATCGATTTGTAGCTTTTACCACGCTCGGAGCATAATCTGCGTAAATGTTTTGCGGAAGTCAATCAAATTCCTGAACATTGTATTGGCCGAGCAGCCAGTTAGTTGGCTTTGATTTTAAGTGCTTGGCAAAAATGCAAAATATAGTTGGTAATTACACTTCCAGTTGCAATTTACGCTAATTTTGCTTTGAGCGTGGAAGTTGATTTATAATTTTTAATTGTTTCGCATTTCGCTAGCTGCTATAATTACGTGAAATTGTTTAAGCCAGCTGCAAGCAGAGGCCCTCTGCTACTCCTGCTGCTTCGCTTGATCCTCTCCCCTCCCCCCCCACCGCTGCTCTATCGCACACTCTTTATATATATACTTATGTCATAAGCAATGTGCACCGCACCACACTCCATTCACGAAAAGTAAAATTAATACTCTCACTTAATGTGGCGAGTGGCCGGCCGCAGCGCATGCGTGCGTGAAAATTGTATTTCCACGTTAAGCTGGCCAACGTTTTGAGCTGGAGCTGGAGCTGGAGCTGGGGCAGGTTAGTCGGTGAGTCACTCGGGCGGACTCAAATCGATGGCAATCTGTGCAACTGCCTCGAAATGAGAACTCAAGTTAAATATTTAATGTTTCTTAAGTTGGCCAAAACAAACTGTTGGCATTTAAGCGTGTTTGCCATTCAGCTGCCTTTGCCACAGCGAAATTCCGAACGGAAAGGGGAGTGCCAGAAGCCCAAATAGCGCCTTTGAATTTTTGTTTTTCTTCAGTTTGTTTTTGTTTTTGCCTCCACTGATGCAAAAATGGAGCCGCAATGCGGCTTGGAATTTGGTTGTTGTTTTTGTTTGCCATTTCGTTTTCCGCTGGCAGCCAGCCGCGGCTGGTTGCCCCAATGCCCCAAACCGCCATCGACTCCAGCGTGCTGCAGCTGCGCAGCTAGAGTCAGATCTGAACTGGGACGACGCCAACGTAGAATGCCAGACGAGTGACTAATGGAAGCACCTACAGGCCCATAGATTGTGAGTTATTCATATGCTCAGGCACCAATTGAAATGTATTGGGGTCTGGAGTTAAGTGTGTGTCGCCAGGCACATCCGACAACACAAGACAATAAAGATTGAAAAGATTTTTTGGCCTTTTTCCATGGTGAAATCAGTCGACTGACGTGACTGCAATTATTTTTCGCAGGAAAACCCATTTGAACTAAAACAAAAATGGCTTCAGGAAAAGCTGATTAAATCTAACTCCGGCTGAGTACACTAATCAACAAAAATTGCATATACTTAAAGATCTAGGTGAAAAATCGGCTTAGGCAAGTCAAGATATATTTAATTATAATAAACAGATATGAAAAATATTCTATAAAACCTGGTCTTTTCTTTCTGATCCAGTACTATGTACAACAAATTCAAAATATCGCAAACTCACAAGCAAAGAAGAAAGATCTCTGTAACAAAAAGTCGCCATTTATTATTAATCGAAAGCTCTTAAAAACTTTTAAAAATTCAATTATATCATAATTTTCTTTAAATAATTGTACATGTGAACTGCACATTTTATTATTAAAACAAAAGATTATATTCTTTATATCATGACTATAACAACTTGATTACGGAAAATTGCTTTCGTTTACAATAGAGAGAAAGAGATGGAAAGCAATATTGAGAGAGAGAGAGAGAGGTGGCATGCAAAGTAGGTCAAAAGTTGGAATTCGCTTGAGTTTGATGGAAGCATTTTTTGTTGTGCCACTTCAATCACTGAAAATAATCAAAATCAAATTTCTGTAATCGAGCTTTGCTTAAATGCAATTCGACATGGCAACAACAAAGATAGACCGCGGAAAAAAAAAATCATAATAAAAAATGTTGCAAGTCAACAAGAAATTTTTGCCGAGTGACTGCAACATGCAACCGGCCGAAGTCATTCAACTGCAACTGGATTTCGGTTAATGTGCCTGCCACTCGCTTGATCTGCCTATCCTCTCTGACTCTCTGTCTCACAAACTGTCTATCTGCATATTTCACGCTCAGTCTTTGGCCAGCTTCTTTGCATAATAATAATGCAACTGCAACAGCGATGCAACAACAACCACTAGAGATCGTTGCTCGTAATAGCAGCAAAAAAAAGGAAAAGAAAAAAATACAAAATTGTTGCACTGCCGCTCCTAGAGATGCCGCATGCTGCCAGCGGAAGTTGGAACCTGTTGGCACTTCTTTAGCTGCTGCGCCCACCACTGTTCGATATTTCAGTCATGGTCAAGTGGCCATCCTGTTGCTTTTGTTGCATATTTGCATGCCAAGCAGCGACTAGTTTTTTTTTCCTATATATAAATACTTTTCTTTTAAATATTTAATTTGGATTGCAACAGCTATTGCTGCCTAAATGATTTCCACTTGATTTCCTAATAGAATTTCCATTAGTTGATTACATCATGTCCAGCCAAACGAGATTTGTGTGCGCTTTTTCCCCCCTGGCTATGTAGGTCAAATTTTGGTTAACTGTGCCGTTGTCTCATTCCGAAACTGGAATCTGGTCTTCAACAATGTGCAACTTGTTTCGGTTTGGTTTATGTTTTTCGTTGTTTTGCCATTTAAATGGTACCACAAAATCTGTCGACAAAGCCACCTGCGAATTGCTTGGATCAACAGGCTAGAGGCGCGGCCAACTGCCAACGGCAACGGTTACACTCAAGTGTGGAGACTGTCGCGATACCAAATTGTTGGCCATGTTGTTTATCAATGGACCTGAACGTACGCTAACTGACTTGGCCAACAATTGGCAGTTGAGGTCGTGGCATAAACTTGAGAGGCAAAACAAGCACACTTTCGCGCCATTCAGCTGCAATTTAAATTAGTTTATTCAATTAAGAATTAAATGCTAGAGTAGGAGCGAGAGAGAGATGGAGAGAAGCAATTATGTAGCTGTCGTACGCGAGATTCCTTCACTGATACCACACGGCGACACAACCTCAATTCGCATAGAGAGCAACAATGAGCGGCAGCAAAACCTTAATCTCGAAACTGTCTTCAAGCAAATTAACAATGTTAATTAATAGAAAATCTACGACCTGGACAGAAACACACAGACACACACAGATACAAAAACATATACACGTGTATCGTATAAGATTTTATCATACATAAATAAAGTTTCACTTGCTCACACGCTCAAATTTAAGAATTCCCCCCCCCCTCAGAGCTGGCTCTTGCACACTTAGTCACGGGTCTGGCTCTACTTCCAGTCGATTTCACACTTCCCAGCAAGCTGCCATATGTGTATATATATATACTTATATATACTTCCCACCACCGACTCCGACTGCGACTGACACAAGAAAGTGGCGAGCAGGGCAATAACCAAACCAATTCAAGACCAAGACCAAGACCAAAACCAAGTCCAAAGCCCAGCAAATGGAAAACAGTCATAACAAAAATAAACCCTAACCCAAAATTTTCTCACGCGTTCATCTCAATTTATGTGCTCACTGAGTACATATATATTTATACTTATATATATATATACACGATCATGTGTATAAGACTTATGTGCGCCCCCCAACTGGCACTGGGCCCACGGCCTGAAGTTGGCAGCGTTGGCGGCGCCGACGTCCGCTAATCTGCACGCGACCACAGTTCCTGCACAGGTACAACAATCAAGTTTGGGTGTGTGTGTGTGTTTGGATGTGAGTCCACCAACTGCACTTGAGAATGACAACAACAACTGTGAGAGAGGCTGTGAGAATGCCGCTAAATAATAAATTATGTGCCTGCCATGGTCAGGTATAAGATGGTATAAGCCTTATTAATTAGCTTAGAGCAAGTCACTCGCTTTGCATAGTTAGTTTGAATGATAAGGCAAAAGATACTTGAAAAAGCAAAAAAAAAAATTAATTAAATAAAATGAGTAGAAACAGTTAGCAGTTGCCTTTAAGGTATTTACTCATGACAATTACAGCCAATTTGGTTAGAAAGTGCTTTCATTCGGATGGGTTTATTGGTCGCATTTCTACTTAATAAACATGCAGACATTTAAGATTTTCCAGCTGGGCCCAGGGAGGGGCTGCAGGTCGAAAGCGAAATGCGGCTAATTTGCATGGCATGAGAGTAGAGATCGCGGACGTTGGTTTGTTCGAAACACATTTAACGTGGCTGCTGCTGACTGCTGCTGCTTTCCTCAGCTCTAGCAATTTACATGCTAATTATCATAACTTTGCTATAACCGAGACAACTTCAACTTCAAAGGCAGTCGTTGACCAGGCGAACAGCAGCAACAACAACCAATGCCATAAAGCGGCGATTTTTGTGCCTCTGTCGCTGTCGACGAAATTTAAATAAGTGGAAAGTGTTTAAAAGTCTGCGAGACAGCGCACCGTCGACTACCCGTAAGTGTTTCTCTGTTACCAGACACCATCAGCAACATCACCATCGGCTAAAGGTTCGTGTCTGGCACTTGCCGGGCCCTCCATCAGTCATCAGTCCGAACGACAGGCGTCCGAGAAACGTGCATAAAAAAAAACATTGTCAATAACTGAAAATAAAATAAAATACCTGTACTGCACCCAAATACTTTCGACGCTGTGACAACATTTTCTATTTTTCAACAATGTCTGAGGCGTGCTGAAATGTTTTTTCTTTGTACATATTGTTAGGCAGCAACTGTGTGTGTCTGTGTGTGTGTGTGTGTGTGTGTGTGTGTGTTTCAAGGTGAGGCTCATCTTTTGTAGCTACTTTAATGATAAACGATAAAGCTTCAACATTGTTGCTATTTATATAAAATCTTAGCTCATTTTATTGATATTGCACTTCTAAGTAATTAACTAAACAGTCCAAAGAAAAGAAACATTTGGGGTTCAGCGACTGAAGTCTCCATTGAACCATTTTTTCGTTTTTTTCAAACAATATTTGAGGTACTTTTTGTATATAATAATAACTCAAAATCAAGGAACACATAAAATACAAAATTCTTTAATTTAAAATTGGAGCATATTTGAGGAACCAAGGTCCGACCTGAGAGGAATTGTATAACACAAGCTCAACCGAAAAAAACTATCTTTTATATATGTTGCGCATTTAAACAATATTTCCATATTATTATATCCGATTTGTGATTTGGCTGGAAAAAACCCAAGATCTAGAGCCAGCTAAATAAAAAATCATATTATATATCAAAACTAAAGTTAAACACCATCATAAGGACAAGGGACTGCATTCAGGTGAGCATTCATATAGAGAGACATACCTACAGAGAAGTCTAACATAGCTCATTTAATTTATTACAAATCTGCTGACATATTTATAGGAACCAGTAAAAGGGTATAGAAAGCCGTCTCATCTTAGCTACCTGATTGCTGAGATCATAGCTGAGATGGGAGACAAAGCAGTTTGCGTTTTATCTCAGACTGTTCTAACGTTTCGTGCCGGTCACATGCAGCTAATTAGATGACATGCCAGCTATACTTAGGCAACTGTACCTGGGCGAGTAGCTGTATCTGATGGGGCAAAAGTTCTCAAGGCGCAAGCTACAAAGCTACAATGGCAGTGGGTGTGGCAAAACGAAAGACTTAGGCAACAAACTCGATTGTTTGAAATACTCACAATTCTTGACTGATGTGTAGCCCTCGGCGGCGCTGCCAGTGCTGCCTCCATTCATGCCCAGACCAGAGCCATTGAGCACATGTCCATTGGATGTGCGTCCCAGGCTATTTAACGTTGTGGTGCTGCCGGCGCGCGATCTCCAGCCGCCCTGCCCGGCCAGATGATGGTGACCGTTACCATGGCCGTTGGTCAAGCCGACGCTGGTGAGGTCGCCATTGGACTTGCTGCCGGCCCCGCTCTTAAGCGTGCCATAGACGCTGCTGCCGCCACCAACAGTGCTGCCTGTCTCCAGCTGGCGTGCATATGAGTTGTCAGCATAGGCATGGAAACAGCATCTGACTAGAGCGTTGGCCGCCGCCTCGCGTTTGCAAATAAACACGTGGCACTCGAGCACCTTGATGCCAGTGGTGCGACGCAGTATGGCTGCAAAGATGGGCGGGTGCTGGGCGCGTGGCATGCGCGCAAATGGCGAATCCAGCGGCAGAAACTTTGGCTCCGGATGAGCATTGCCGCGCTCCGGTATAAGCACTTGACGCACGGCGGCGCAATAGTGCAGCGACTCGATGGGAAAGAAGCGCGTGATCTGCTTCAGATTCTCGTCCACATTCTCCAACAGTATGCCGTTCGACCAGACGCTCAGCCAGCTATCGATGCCCTTGGCGCCCACAGCGCCCTCTGACGGATAGAGGCTGCGCAATGGCTCCTGTATGCCCTGCAGGCCATCCTTACTCTGGCGCGGCACAGCGCTGCCCAGATAGAGTACACGGCAGCGGCAAATGGGCGTGGAGTCGCCCATTGTGACAGTAACAACAACAACAAGAACAACAACAGCAACAACAATAACAAACAAAACGTCTTACGTTATGCGCGTTCTTTACGTAGCGTAGGCAACGTAGGCGCGCACCGAGACCGAACAATGTGGATTTTCTGGTTTTGCTTTATATGTTAGCCACGTACAAACACATACAGGTATGCGCCAGTGTGTGCGTGTCTGTATGTGTCTGTTTGTGTGTGTGTTTTGTGCGGTATTCAAGTGTGGTTCTTAAGCCTTTGCGAGAGAATTTGTACGCTTAGGTAAGCGGATATTTTGTACACTGCCAGTCGCATTCACTAACAAAACACGCATACACTTGCAACATCACACACACACGCTCTGCCGACCATAATATCAGCGAAAAAAACACGCGCACACTCCACAAAAGTTGACGGGGCTTTGTTTTTTCTTTTTGTTGTTGTTTATTCTTTCTTCGTTATTTTAATTTTTTTTTTTAGATTTTTTGTTGTTTTGAGCTTCACTTATTTAAATGAATTTTGAATTTCGTTTCACACAGAATCTTTTCGTTTCCGCCTCGAGATGATTCTCTTTGGCATTCACAGACACTTCTCACACGAACACGGGACGTTCACGTTCAATCAGGTTGAAAAAACAAATATGGCGTCATGGGATTCTGAGTTTTGCGGTTCCGTTTCGCACACTCCGTTGCGACTATATGTATGTGTATACTATATAGACACTTAATAATGCAATTGAATTTTAATTAACAGTCGTTTCATCTGCTGGCCTGACTCTTCAAGCTTTGCCTCTGCTCGATATTTGTGTGTGCTCAAGATATTCGCTCCGCTCGAGACTTGCGATCGCGACGGCGTCTCACTGTGGAATGAATTCCAACAACGTGAGCGGCGGTCTACGTGGTCTTTTTCTGCCAGACTTCGATTCGCTCTTCTCAAGTTGCTCAGCTGCGCTCCCTCAGGTACCTGTTGCTGCCCACCAGCTGGAAGGTGCCATGCAGGTAGACAGGGCACGAGTACTGTGGATTGTATTGTCAACATAAGCCAAGTTTGAGTCTCCCTCCCTCTCTCTTTCTCTCTCTCGCTCTCGCTCTCTTGGCTGAATGCCTGAGCAACTATTGTTGCTGAGAACTATTTCTTTGCAGAGCTCGGCTAGATTACCGGTTTTTCAGCTTTGCAGCAACTACATGAGTCCGTCTTTTGTTTGTCTCGCAAAGCGGACTCGATCAGCCGGCTGAGTTCTCTGCAGATAATGAATATACAATATAAATTAATGGGGCTTGGCTGAAATTCTTGATAGAGAATCAAAAACAATGCTGGCTATTCTAACTTTAAAGGCTTTAGGATTAATTCAATAGGCAAATAAATTTTTTTTTATTTTAAATGCAACATATTAACAATTTTTTATATATTTAAAAAACTTTATATTTAATATGAAGGTTTTCATATTCCAGCAAAGGGAAGCCATGTTAAGAAAGAGATAAATAAATATTATTAATACCTTAAACATCTTTAAATTAAATAATGTAAATTATCTAGTCAAATATGTTGTATTTATTTTTTATAAATATATATTTGTTTGCTTATTACTATGCGTCGCTTAAAACATAAAATATGCTTCATCTTTAAACTTGACATACATTTTAGATACATATTCAAGTAAATATAAGAAAATATGTATAACCTTACTACATATTTTTCTAATATGATAAGAGGTTTTATAGATATATATTATATGACTTTAATTTATCAAAAACCTTTATGATAGGGTAGTTTTCTCCGCTAAAAGCTTCATTCATTTCGCAGCGTTTGCAAATACGTTTGTGTCTTCGATAGATCGCAGCACTTCTCAGCATTTGCAACACTGACATAACAATCATATTTTCAAATAAAAATATTTACACACCTACATACTGGGTGACTCGAGGAAAATCATAAAATTTTGTTAATATTTAACTTTCATGTAACCAATTTTTTTTTTTTTCATTCTCCAGAATCTGTCGAAAAATCCGACTCGTTAATACGTATATACGATAAAAGAAGCCCTTTTGATATTGCATCAACTAATAAACAAGATTTCATAATAATGAAAAGATATTATCTGTGACTGTAAATTGACTAATTGACTGTGAATTTATTGTTGTAGTTACTCGCTTTTAACTAATAAGCTTGTCTAATTTGATTATTGCGAGTTACTGGGCTTATCACGATCAACAACATGGGTATGTCTATGTCTGGAAAATTTTAAGTCCCGGTATTTGTAGTTGTGTATGAAGTATTAAGCTTTGCGGTTAGAATAGGTTAATATACTAGTTGAATGAATATTCTGGCGCTGGATTAAAATTACTTTAAACAGATTTACGACTTTATTGTCAACAAACAGCTATATGAAATACGCGACATCCGCAATATTATTCATATATATGATTCATAAATCTACCTACATAATTATTTGTATGTATGTATGTACACCTACGCATATCTCGTTCATCAAACTTTCGGGGATTTCAAAAAGCTACAAGTGCTGGATATTTCATTACCCCAGAGATGACATAAAAACAAAGAAAAATGTGTACAATTTGCGGGGATTTAGATTCGTGGGATTTCCGAAAAGAAGTTTGGGCAACCCGTGCAATTAGCCAGATCACTGCTGCATGGGCGTGGGCAAACGACTGTGGAAGCTGTGATAGCAATTAGAAAAATAGCAAACCCGTTGAAAAAAAAAGTACCCCATCTGGCGTACTTACCTACCTTTACTTTCCCAACGCATCAGAGAGCGAAGCGACTGGGATTAAAAATGTGCGACAGACAGCGAGAAGCGGGAGAGTGAGAGTGAGACAGAGTGGGCGGTCACTGGGGGGTTTCCTGGAATTTAATCGCTTGCCCGACGCTCACCTGCACCACATAACGCCAATCTACTAAATCAGTGACATTGTGGGTAAAAACAAATCCATGATACGTTCTAGTCTTGGCACCGGTCACACGTGCTGCATTGACGCTAGCGGCAAACCTGTTGGCCAGTTGAGAAAAACATTATCTCAAAGGTGGGTAAATTATCATTAATGCATTTTAATAAGCAGCTAACCCAGCACGCGAGCTGAGGGTACAAAAGCGCGGCACACGTCGGCGTGTGCCTCATTCACAGTTAAGAGCGCGAGTTGAGCTAAAGATCAAGAACCGAGATCGCAGCGAGTTTTTAATTACGGGAATCATCAAGAGACTTGGACAGGATGCAGCTTTTTATGGGCGTCTTGAGCCTAGTGCTATTGGCCGTACCAACGCTGGTCTCGACTCGTAAGTGGCTAGAATTGGCAACTGAATAATTGAGTAATATACGACTACCAAGCGTATATTTCTATTATGTTTATTTGATATCGGCTGCGCGCATCTTTCAACATTTATATTTAACCAGTCAAACGAGTTATGTGTTGATCAATCAATTAATCGCATCGTAAATGTAAACGTTTGTTTTCATTTTAGAGGCAGACAACAGTTGTTACACTCCCATCGGTGAGTTTGGTTATTGTGTGCCTGCGCAGCAATGTCAGTTTGTGCGGAATCTGCAGTCCACATATGGCCGGAATATTCCACGTTTGATACAGAATCAGCTAAGACAAATGGCCTGCAATATTGGCCAGCGTTCGGTAATTGCACTTTACAAATTAACCAGACTGGCCCAGCACTCAATAATCATTCGCCTCTCAGGTCTTTCATTTGTGCTGCCCCAGCGCCGCAGTGATCACTGCTCAGAGCGGAGGTAACGACAATCGGAATACGTTTTCGGCACGAAATCCCACAACAACTGAAATCCCGCAAAGCACAGGCCAAGCAACTGGCGATCTTAAGCGCATCGATTCGCGTGGCATGGAGTTACTGAACTCTGTCACGGAGTGCGGCAAGAAGGCAAACACGAAGCTAAGCGGAGGAGAGATTGCAAGACTCGGGGAATTCCCTTGGCTGGCACTGCTTAAGTATGAGACCTCCGAACGGCCTTTCCTTTGCGGCGGCAGCTTGATTGCCGATCGCTTTGTTCTGACCGCAGCCCACTGTGTGACCAGGAACAAAAAGCTGTAAGTCCACGCTCTCTATTCTGCCACGCACCTTTAACTAACTGCTTATATTCTTTCTCGACAGCATTGGAGTGCGCTTGGGCGAGCATAATCTGGGCACCGAAAAGGATTGTGAATTTCTAGGCGGTCGCGTTGAGCACTGCTTGCCACCCTACGAGGAGTTCGGATTAGAAGATGTACGCCCTCATCCTAACTATAATTCAATCAACAATGATATAGCCCTCATCAAACTTGATCGCCCCGTTCAGTTCAAAACTCACATTAAGCCCATCTGCCTGCCGATTGATCGTAAATCGCAGGATATATCTTATGACCAGAGCTTCTTTATCTCTGGCTGGGGTCGCACCGAGAATAACGAGCCATCCTCCGTGCTACTCAAGGCGGTGGTAAAGCGACAGAATCATAATGTTTGCCGCAATTTCTATGATGATGCTCACGTCAACCAGAATCACATTTGCGCTGCTGGAGAAGGCGTTGTACATACCTGCCCTGGTGACTCTGGTGGTCCTCTCTTCTTCCGCAATTCTTTCAAGGATACGATACGCTTTGTCCAGTACGGCATTGTCTCCTATGGTGGCAGACGTTGTGGCCAGCGACAGAATCAGCCGGGCGTATTCGCGTCAGTCTTGGACATGTTACCCTGGATCACCCAGAATCTATATTGAAGACCCCAATCTGACTTACGTGTTTGCATCTTATTCTCATCATAATTTATGTCTTAGTTTAATTCTCAATGCCATTGCAATAGTCACAATTCAAGATTGTTGACTTTAGTTTGTAGTCTTGTAAAATATATGATATATGCAAAGTGAAAATGAATTCTTTTGATGGTTATTATTATTTTTTTGGGTGAAGAGATTACTCGAGCCCAGATGGACTAAGGGAAGGTTTTAATATAAAAAGTATATATGCACATAACTGCACTCTTCCCAACATATGCGCCTAATCGGGAAAGATACAAATGCAGCAAGAGCAACAGATATATAAGCAAAATGTGGGCAAGGAAAATAGTTGCTGAAATATGTGAAATAATATAGCAGTTTAACTACGACACACTATATACCCTTCCAAAGAAAGAGAAGAACACCTTAGAAAACCCGAAAATTAAGGATTTTGTATAATAGCCATAATATTTTCATTAGATATTTAAACTCAGTTTCAATACGCTTATTACATAAGTGGAAATTCGTAACTATATGCGACTTTCTCGTTGGACCAGATTAGACCTGAATTGGTGTTTTGCCGGTATCCCGAAAACCTTTTTATTTCTTTGATCAGCATCAAAAGCGAATCCAAAGTATTGAACAAAAATCTTGTAAATTATAGCCATATTCTTGGCGATGCAGCTACTGTATATTTTTAGTATAGTCGCTACGTAAGTACATATAAATATTCATAAGATAACATACCTCACGCCTTGTCTTGCTAATATCAAGTTGGCGTCATGATTCACTGTTGATCAGCAGAATGCGCTATAATCGGAATTGTTAGATTCAACTATGAGTTATAAGAAGTTTGATTCGCTATAAGTTCTACTGAAATTCAATCTTTTTCAAATTCAAATAATTGTTTCTAAGATATAGTTAATTTTCAGAAACAATACAAATTCAAGGAATGCGTGACCAATTTTGATCTAAGTCCTGATCTTTACATATATAAAATTCAGTCTAGAATTGTAAAGCTGGGTGTGTTCAACTATCCGCAGCGCTAATTTATATATTTGCATTTTAGCCCTAAAACGTAGAAAGAAGGAAGAATATTTATTGTCGCAGTATCGTAAACTTTTATGATTCATATGGAGCGTATGTTGGTAATACCCCTCAGCTCACCTTGCAAGTGTGTTGCCCTCTTTAATAACTTCCAGCTTGTGAAATTTCTATGTGAAATTTCATTCTGATTCAGTTTCGATTTTATCGTAGTGAATCATCAGAATAAATGCTTCAGAATGCTTTAATTAACGTCTTTTATTGTTTGCGGTTCTAGTCGCACCCAGTCTCTAAGCAATGCAAAAATAAGGTTTAGCAATTATTTAATCGCATTTTAATTAAATGCGAAAAAGCTCAGACACTAGTTTTACATTATTCGTCGTTTATCACGAGGGGAACTCCGGTAGCACGACGTGTCACAAATTAATCTTAATTTCCATAGGAATCAATTGCAGTCCATAAAAGAAATAAAAAACGTAGAAAGAAATTAGAAATTATACGCACACATTTTGTATCTATTAAACAGTTAAAAGAAACTATTAATCCAATTCAGGCTGCACTGAATAACAACTGAGAAAAATATACACTGTTAAGTTTATTCAGTTTATTTGAATTTGGAACAATGTGTAGATGTTATCTGAGAAAATCGCTTCCTTTGTGTTGCATTGTGTGGTCAACCACCAAAAAAAAATCCGTCAAAAAGCGACATGCGCCGCATAAATGTTTTGCCTTTGGTAGCAAACGTTTCACAGACAATGAACTGGATTATTTTTTTGTCGCTGGCGCTGAAAGGGTAAATTACAACATAGAGCTAACTCTTACATAATATAGAATAACCCATTTACGCGAAATAGGTCACTTTATTTGGCCACATTTTATAACACGTTGCCGTTTATAGGGTCCGTATCCAGGTCGTTGATTGAGAGTTACTTTTCCTCATCTGTTTCCTTTAACTTGGATACCATTTAGTAAGTTTTAGACGAGGGACTGTATTAGAACCTAACTCATTCTAAATTACAGCCTCAATTGGAATACTTCGTTTCCAGCCATAACCGTCTGCGAGCTGTACAACTCGGAAAAGATTTGGGACCTGAGCGACACTTACTTTGGCATGGAGCACGACATGCACATCGATGACTTCGTCAGCGAGATCGCATTCTTCAGGGGCATCTGCATCAGCTGCGAGAACTGTCATCAGTTGTACTGTCCAGACAACTTTACACTGCTGCTAGATGTGGTAGGATACGAGTTCTCCAAGCTCTCTTAATTAATCTAATCACATATGTTTGCAGTTTCGCACCAAATGCCATGAGCTTATTGTGGAGTGCCGCTACCTCAATCAGATCTTCGAGTGCTGCGAACAATTTTTACCCATATTCACAGAGTATGGGGTCTGTTACTCCTTCAACTCGCACCAGGCGCGCAAAGTAGCGCAGGTGCAGTACAAAAACAATCGCATGACCGGAGCTGGGCATCTTAAATTTCTTGCCACCGCCGACATTCAGGTGCATGTCCATGCGCCCATCGACGTGCCCTTTCACTTCTCCGAGGGCATGATACGCGAGACAGTGCTCTTGGGTAACAACAAGGAGCTCATACTGAACGTCATCGAGGTGTACAATCACGAAAATGTTGAGGAGCTGAGCCATGAGCAGCGACGATGTCGTTATAGTCACGAGCATGTTGAGGACCGCATAGGAATTTACGAGTTCTACAGCTACTCCGGCTGCATTGTGGAGTGCACCGTTGCGCTGCATTTGCTGTACTGCAATTGCACCAGCCACTTTATGGCTGTGCCGAGCAAGAATTCCCTGCCTATGTGCGACTTTCGTGGCTTAATCTGTTTGACGCACATCCATGAAAGGCTGGTCGCAGAGCGCAAGTCTTGTGATTGCATGAGCTCCTGCGAGGAGCCCGAGTACAACATAATCTACAATACAGCAGATGAGTATGAGGCGAAAACTTTCCAAAAAGTGTGATTTGATAATAAATATGTATGTTACTTGCAGCAAGCAGGATGCCGAAAAGGATGTCTCCGATATACATGTGGCACTGGTGGAACTACCCACACAGCGCTATGTGCGTCGCGTGGCTAAAACACCTCTGGACTTATTGAGTAAGTCGGTGAATTAAGAGTTTACTTAATTACATGTTAACTTCTCCAATTCAGTTTCTTTCGGAGGCCTGATTAGTCTGTTCTTCAACATATCGGCAGTGCGCGTTGTTGAGGCCATATTTATGTGCTTGGAGTACAGAAAAGAAGTCTTTAAATGGGCAAATAGAATCTACATTGGCACGTTCAATTATTTACAGATTTTGATAAGGTTAAAGTAAATCACAAAATGTTTTCATTAAATTCTAGTTTTCTACCAATTGGGCAAGTACTATGTGCATATACATATATAAATCGCGGTTGTAAGTGTATTAGAGAGTTTTTTTGGGTTCTTAAATGCTGCTGATTCTTTGCGGCACATATACCATATCTGGCACTTTGTTGGATCCACTTGTTGGGGTTATTACATCGAGCAGCGTGTCCATATAGCTGGGCAAGTAGACGCAGCTTGAGAATATCAAGAGCACAAACATCAGCAAGACGAATCCATCTGCGTACAATTGAACAATTTTATTGGGTTGAAATATGCTGATATGTCATTACTTACTAATCAACTTCTTCTCCCAGGGCTCAAACATATTAATGCATGTAACAAGCTCATATTGTCGATACAAATTTGCAGCAAAATGTTTTAAGTTCCACATCTTCACTTGCTATTTTTTTGTTGTTTGTTTTTTGTTGCTTGACTCAGGCGGTTGTTAACAGTAGATATTCAGAAGAAATCCCACGATTTATCAACTAATCCCTTTCCAGTTTACCTAATAAACTGTCGCAGATTGTTTAAATTTATTTCATTTAGTTTTATGCTTAGATATTTTATTGTTATTAATTATTTCACATAAACTGCTAACAGCTGTTTGCGGTGTGACCATATCAAAATTTGTAGTGCCCGCTCAAGTGTTGAACAGCGTTATTCGAATTTCATAGCAACGAGCTCTTGTGAGCATTGAGAAGCAGCTATTTTGGCGCCATGGAATTAAATATATTTTTTCAAAAAGCGCCTTCGGATTTTATTTGTATAAATTGAATATGTAAACAAACTATGTAGGTGAGCAAAAAATCGAATGAATATTGTGCAAATATATTAAATCAAGTGAACAACATACTTTTCGCAAATGCATTCAGCCAATCCGCTCACGTTTTAGCCTAAAACACCAAACACTTTATTTTTACCCAATTAAAGATAAGGTCAATTTAAAAAGATAATAATATGCACTTCGTTGCGCCTGGACCCGTGCAATCGAAAATCAAAGATGTCAAAACAAACTAGGATATACATTAATCTTCGCTTGGCAACCGGAACCAGCTGAAATTCAAGGGGAAATAAACATTTTTGGTTAGTACCATTAATTATAGATTGCTATAATCAATATTATCCTACTAGAGTGAAATTTTCTTCAATTTTTGGTGACCCAAAATGCTTCTTGCACTGGATTCAAGAGTCAAGACCATTTGCCTGTTGAATAAATTTAAGTTTGGACGAGAGTTTGGAGCGTCTTCACATGGTGAGGACTGCTGTAAGGCAAAATAAAAAGAACAACAGAAACAGGATTTAAAGCCATTGCGCCATAATTTGCAATGGGAAACTGGCACACTGCCGCATGTGGCCAGCTGTGTTGGTCGAGCACTTGCCAAGAGCAACGTTGGCCATGACGACGACGACGACGACGACGACGACGACGACGACGACGACGACGACGAGGCTATCAATGCTGCCGTTGCGGATTGACAGGCGAGCAGTGGCTTGATTTATGCGCGCGGCAGAGGAATGTGGCAAAGTGTAAAAAATGTTTACACAGATACACACACATACGTTTGTGTACAGCGACACCCAGTCTCAATCTGTGTCTAAGTCGAGTCCAGACCAGGCCGGACCAGACCGGACCGGACCAGGGCAGGCCCGATTGGAGCCGAGTCACGCATATGCAGCGACAACTAATTCAATTTCCACTTGCCGAGGAGCCAAGTGGCGAACATGGCGGCTGTTTAGCCAAGTGTGCACGCCTAATTGGTAATGCGATCGGCTTTATTGAGGCGCAGGCGCAGGCGCTGTAACTGAAGCTTTAGCCATAGCTGAAGCTGTTGCTGAAACAGTCGCAGTCGCAGGCTATCGCTGTCGCTCAGCGTAAATCCCATTACGTGCAATCCGTTTCGAGCCATAAACATGTTGCTGCAGCTGCAAGCACCACTAGCACCAGAGCACCAGCAATGCCGCCACCGCCACCTGCTCTGGCCCGCCGCTATCCTGGCTTCCAGCAGCGCAACTTGTCGCTTGAACTTAATTGCCTTGGCTGCGCTTATGACTTTCGTGTGCAATGCATCCACATCCATATCCACAACCCCTGCCACATTCACATCAGCCCATCGCCTTTGTTGTTGTTGCTGTTGTTGCTGATGTTGCTGTTGTCTTCGCTGCATTATTAGAAAGTAACTTGCAAAAAGC
This sequence comes from Drosophila montana, assembly GCF_035044405.1. NCBI lineage: Eukaryota > Metazoa > Arthropoda > Insecta > Diptera > Drosophilidae > Drosophila > Drosophila montana. The sequence continues at coordinate 170,096 of NW_026998422.1, forward strand.
TATCAGCATCAGCCTCGTATCGTCGTCGCCGTCATCATCATCATCCTTGTGCTTGGCTGTTGGCCTGTTGTTGGCGCTATTTTCGACACCGCTTCGGCCTGCCATAAATTGCCAAATGCCAGCGTCACGGGCCCTGAAATGCACTCGACGCGCTCTCAGCCGCAAAATTAGAAAAAGTCGGTTGGCTAATTTAGTGAGCTGCTCCACAGCAACCAACTTACATCCCGCCTGCCCGCTCGCCTTCTCGAAAGTCCATTTTCCATTTCGTACGGTTTTCAATTAAAGCAACTGAAGCAACATGAGGCTACCACGACCTCGCGCGCCCAAAGTTCAGTTTGAGCCTGAACCTGAACCGGAGCCTGTGCTTGTGCCTGTGCCGGTGCCTGTGCCTTTACCTGCGCCGAGCAACTAATTCCGCAACACCGAAGCGACGATGACAGCGACCGATAGCGAGTCCCGGGAATGAATTGCAGTTGCCCAGAGATAATCTAATTTTTGGGTGCCAAACGGACTCGCAGTTTGCATTATTGTTCTGAGAAATTGTTATTAATTGAGTTGTATAGTTGGCTTTCTGCAGACGGTGAACAGGAGGTGGAGATCCATTGGCCAAGCCAGTGGGTGGTCCATGGCCTGACAAATATTGACCGCTGCTCATTTGCCCAATTTAATTCAGTTTGGCCATCAATAAGCCAACTGGCTCGCCTCGAGCGCGCCGAAGATCGCGCCATTTGGCCCATTGGCTTATTTGCATACGGTTAATTTATGCTCATCAATTAGCTGATTAATTTATTTGGCGTGAGACGTTCAGCCAGTTGCTGCTGGCGAAGTGAGCGAGGCTCAAGCTTGGACTTAAAACGCTTGTCTAATTAGATAAATGCGCTACATTAATGTCCCGTCTGACATTTATAAAGCGCTGCCTCTGACCGATGGGCTATATTTTAAGAGCATTTCGATTTATTACTGGGGAAATTTCGCAGTAAGTTTAACTGATACAAATGCGGCAAAAGCCTGTTATTATATTATCTGCATGTGCCTCTTTCCAGAAACAGATCTATGTATGCCAATCAATTCCCACCCAAATTAGCTTTTAATACTGTTTATAAATGCCACCTGTCCAACAACACGGACATGGCTCGATCTCAATCCGGCTCCTTGCCCGACCACTTAATCGCTTTTGTCTGCCAGCGAGGGAAATGGAAAATATTTTAATTAAAATACAACTAAACGTTTACTGTAAGCGATGTTATCCGTTTCGCTAGAGAGCTCCAGCTCTAGCTACCGGCTGCGTGTCTGGCGCTAGGCGAGTGCAACAAATGCTGCAATTGTTGCATGCAACAACATCAACATGTGTCGCACATCGCCTATTTGAATATATATCAAATCAGTTTAAGATAATTTTCTATAACAGCTACTCGCAACACAGCAAATAGCGCACATTTGTACATTGGCAAGTTTGTTGCCTAAGTCTTTCGTTTCGCCCGTCGACTGGCTGCCCGGCTGACTGGCTGGCTGGCTGGCTGGCTGTCTGGCTGGCTGGCTAGCAGTGCATATTTTACGCGCTGCATTGTTGCAAACGTTACGAGGCTCGAAATTAAGTTGTTTTGCATAAAAGCGCCATAAAAAGTCGCATGGTTAACGCACGGCCGGCAGCCGAAGGAGGCAGCTACAATTGTGATTAGAACGACACGACAGGCACGACATGAGCGCAGGGCACAGACAGCGCAGACACCAGCAGACAAGACATATGACGCTGCTGCTCCATACGAATATGGACAACAATTGCCCCAGCAACGACGACAGCGACGAAAATTGCCAAGTCAACACGAGCGACGTATGTCAACAAATGGCACTGCCATTAGCGGCCAATCCGGCCGAAGGCTACATGAGATTTTGGCTTCCTGTAGCTGGTAGGCAAATGCTAGGACAGCAATTCGGGCTGCCGATCGCCAGCAGCCTCAGCCTTAGCGGCAGTGGCAGCCGCTTGTTGCAACTATTATCAATTTAAGTTGGCTAATTGGTTTCAAATTTATGGACCTGTATTTGATATTTATGTCGTCTGCTGAGAGCGAACGGCCAAGGCAGCGCCAACCGTCTCTGTCTCTTCCTCTGCCTCAGCCTTTACCTCTGGCTCTACCTCTGCCTCTACCTCTGCCTCTGGCTGTGGCTGCAATTTTGCCAGTTTGCCTTGCCATTGCCGTGGCATGCTGCAAACAACGTAATTGGCTTTCAATTTGCAGCAAATTGTTGCAACAGCCACGACAACAACGAAAAGCAGCGCACAGCGCAGCGCTATAGCGAAACATATTTAGATTATAGACGGATAAAGTTTATGTACGTTCTGTTCTGGCCCAGACAAGTTTTGCCGCGGCCTGGGTGCCTGCCGACTGGGGTGGACGTTTGCTTTTGCCATCCGCTTCTTCCATAATTCCAATGAGTTATTTGCCCATCATGTGCACTCGGGACCCTTCAAATGTTCAAAACGTAGCGCGCGTTAATTAAAAAAACAACAACAACAAGCCACCAACATGCAGCGCACAACTTGCAACAAAAGCGCCAAAAATGCTGCTAAATTTTCGCTTCTTCAACCAAAAAGGGCGACCGCCTTGTCGCTCTTCTGGCTAGCTGTTCTGGGCCTGGGCTTAGCCGTTCAATAACTAAATAAAACACTCAGTCCGCAACTCAAAAAGCCGCCGCGTCGATCGTCGCGTCGCGACAGCCACAATCAAGCGAAAATTCCAGGCATTTTCTGCTTCATTAACAACGCACAACGCGGCCATTTCGTTTTGTTCGAAATCTACGCACACACACACTCACACACACACACACGCACATATGCACATACACGTATGTACACACAAGGCAGGCAGTTCCTCTGGAGCTCTCAAGGTACGAAATGGCCCAGGTTTTCGACTCGTTCAGCTCAATTGAGCTTAGTTTTGTTTTCGGCTTTTTGGTATTTTAATTAGAAACCAAACAACGCAAAATGCATTGCTCTTTGGCCATTTCGCTTTCTTTGGCTCCTTTTGGCCAGTCAGTCTGCCTGCTTAGCTCCACGCTGTCTCGATGTCTTGTCCTGTCTGTCCTGTCCTGTAGTTCCAACTCGCATTTTGTTTTCACATTCAATTAGCGCATATTTCAAATGCGGTCGCTGCAAACGCGACTGCGAATATTTCAGTTATGCCAAGCAAAACGCACAGGAAATGGCATCGATAGTGGATAAATCGAAGAATATTTATAGAATGGAAAATATTGGGTTAGCATGCAACAAAATATAAACATATTTTCGTATATTCCTATTAATATTAATGTGTCAAAATAAAAATTAAAAAATAAGAAATTTTAAAAAATAAAAAAAGTCATTTCTACAACACAAATATTTATAATACCTACAGCTTGAATATATGTTCTTTCTTTATTCTTTCTATCTTTAATTCCCTTCTTCTATCTATTATTAATGATATGGCTTTAATGTTAGTGCATGTGATATTATTTAAATAAAAAAAGAAAAAATTTTGAATAAGGTTCCTAAATAACATTTTATATTTAAAATAAATTTTAATCTCCCATTGGAACTCAGATTTTGAAACTATAAAAATTTCAGAGCGACTACTTTACTATAATAAATAGCTCGAAGAAATTTAATTATATGGTATGTTCCTTATATATTTTGTACACATGCCCAATTGTAAATCGATTTCAATTATATGTTTTTATCATTATTGTTGATATTGCTTTATTGCTGCTAGATCAAAAGTAACTGCTTACAGAGTGCACTGGCGCTATAGTAGAATAATAAATAAATATTACTATATATAATACATACAGTACGTGAATTACTTAAGAATATACACATTATTTATTGCGAGCGAAACATAAACCATTTGTTGTTGTTGTTGCTGCTGTTGTTAGGTCTAACTTGTTACGGCTAAAGTTTAGTTTTTCGATAGACAAAATACAATAACGGTAACTACAATTTTACAATTATTTACAACTTAAGAGCTAAGTCGTTTTATGTAGTTGCTAACTATGCCTAACTATGTAGCTCTATACCGCCGGACCCTAGAGCTATGCTATGTACAGGCTTGTGCTTGGCCAAAAACTGGATAAACTATATACGAGTATATGCGCGTCTGGGTTATACTAAATATCACACTGTGTAGGATGTTGCTTAGCGTTGAAGAGAAGAATTTGAAATTACACTAACAGAGAATGCAACACAAAATGCTAACTACGCAGCCAAACTAACTAACTAACTTACCCACTAACTAACTATGCAACTAGCTAACTAGCTAACTAACTAACTAACTAACTAACCTTAGGCTAATTTACACTACTAATGCACTTGGAAATCGCGCCCGTGCTGTGGCAATGGCTGGCTGCACATCAAGCGGAAATGCCAGGCTAAATGCCAGGAACTTTAAGCGGAAATGAGCCTAGGGCCTTGGGCCTGTGGGCTGTGGTTGCTGAGATCGCTTGCCCTAGACCACCACAGTGGCTAGCACATCGCCGCTTTCATCGCTGGCCGGCGGCGGCAGCGATTTGCAGTTGATCGAACGTTTGCCAAAGTCCTTGCGTGGACTCTCCAGCGAGCCGACCGTATTCTTTTTCATGTCCGAGTTCTGCGTCTTGTGCAGCAGTATTTGTGAGCTGCGCTTGTGCGCCTGCTTCAGTCCGGTGCTTGCGTCCAGCTCCCGCTCAAAGTCGCAGGGTGGAAACAGCGGCTGCGAGCGATGCAGCGCCGAGCCGCTGGCCGCTGATGCCGCCAGCTCGGGCGCCGGATTCAGGCTGAGCTCCATGCCGGTGCCAGCGCGCAGTGAACTGGTGCTGCCTTTAAGGGGATTCGTATATCGCCGCAGATTCTCTTCGTTCTGCAGATTATTGGACTTCTCCTCCTCGTGGCGCAGGGCGTCAAGTGACGGCGTCAGATTCATGCCCGAGCTGCTGCGATACGCCAGACGCTGTTTCCAGTAGAGGCTAATGAATACGGAGAAGCCCACCAGGACAATAAAGATGCCGCACAGCACGCCAATCAGCAGGCTGTGGCTGTTGCCATCAGCCACGCGCGCCGTCTCCAGCTTGACCTCCAGTATGGAGGTGAGTGCCGCCAGCTTCGCATGCTGCAGCTGCAGCTCATTGCGTCGCTGTATACCATTCAGTTGACGCGAGCTGAGCAGCTCACCCAGCAAGGTCACCGCCACGGGCAGCTGCTGATCGTTCAGCTTGCTGGAAGACTAAAAGAGTAGGAGATAAAATCGATTAAAGAGCTGTTGCTGCAGTGCTGCTGCTCGTCACTTACCACAGTCAGCTCGATGGTGTCATTGGTGCCTGTCTTCAGATCGCACAGAACCATAAGCATACCCTCCTCCTGAGCCGGACTGGCCTGAGGGGTCAGCGGCTGCTTTATCAGACGCGCCGCCAGGAGCACTCGCACTAAGGAACACAGCCCCTCCACGGTGGCGCCCTTACCAACGCGCTCCAGGTCCAGCAGTATGGTGAGCCGCGCGCAATTCTCGTTAACCAGCGCCTGGTTGGGCCAGCAACTGGCCTTGGCCGGCAAACGGGGCGGTGCCACGCGCCGCGAAGGCTCCAAGGCGCGACAGTCACCACGCACGCTACAAGGCTGCGACAGGCAGGTTTCGCCCAGGGCCGGCACACACACCTCATGCTGCTTGCAGACGCCCGACAGATTCGAGGATTTGGACAGCGGGTCCAGTTTGAAACAATTGGCCAATCCGCACCAGAGATTCGTGCAACGCGAGGTGGCGTTCTCACAGACGCAGGCATTACAATGCTCATCCTCATCACTGCGTCCGGTCAAGGCAATGTCCAGCCAATTCTGGCTCTGATTGAGCGCCGCATATGGTGAGATGGTATTGCTAGCATTCAAGCAAGCGGACTTGGGATCTGAGAGCACTGTGGGCGCGGAAGCGAGAGGAGAGTTAGTCAACCAACTGCTAAGATACTTCACTAACAACACTCACATATCTCGCAACGTAGTCCATGCCGACCTGGTGGACAGATGCAGGTGTAGCCGCCAATGCCATCGATGCAGGTGGCGCCGCCCTGGCAAGGCTGTGGCGAGCACTCGTTCACATTAATACGGCAATCGGGCCCCGAGAAGCCCTGGGCGCACAAGCAGCGAAACCAGCCGGCACCCGACTCGCAGGTGCCGCCATTATGACAGGGCTGGCCGCGGCACTGGTCGATGGCCTCCGCGCAGAACAGGCCCGTCCAGCCGGGTGCACAGCGGCAGTGCGGTTGCAGCGCCTTGTCCGGAGCGCCTGGCATGCAGGTGCCGCCATTTTGGCACTGGCCCGCATAGCAAACAGTGGCGCGTTCCGAGCAGCGTTTTCCTGTTGTCGTTCGTGTTTGAGAAATATCAGAGCAAAACAAAAGACTTAGGCAACGAACTTGACAAACAAAAACTGCGATAGGATGTAGATCAGCCATGGCCAATTCAAGGCTTCAGCTAATTGAAAATTGTAAAAGTAAAAGTGCGCTGACATAGATCGATGTAGCCGTAGCCGTAGCTGTTTCTATCAATGTATCTGTATCTTTAACCATGTATCAGTATCTTAAGCTATGTGTCTGTGACAAAAAAGCGAAACGCGTGAAATATGCAAATCGCATATCGAAAACAAACATAAATCATGCAAAAAACTTTGTGCGTTACCCGGGTGGATGTAACACATCAAAGCTCGGCTATGCCCCACAGCTCTGCCACATGTGGCAAAGTGAGACCAATGCGCAGATTATTGCCGCTCACAGTTTGCCGCATTCGCCACAAATTGAAGCTGTAATGACTGCCGACTTTCAATGTTCAAATAAATGCGACCGACAATTCGAGTATTTGTGTGTGTGTGTGCGTGTGTGTGTAGCTCACTTAACGTGCTCAACTCTCGTCTCGCGCTCATTTAAAGCTCCCAAAGCGTTGATAATGCGCCAGTCAGACAGTCAGCTTATATCAGGTTTGTATACACTAACAAAATGCGTTTTTACTATGTGAAACAGTTGGCAACAAGCAGCTTAATGCTCGTGGTAATAGCACGAATAGCGTCAAATTGAAAAATTTTTTAGAATGAATTGGGTTGAATAGAAAGAAAAAAAGCTAAGCCAAAGTATAATTTGTAGCTAGAATCTACACACCACAAAAACTACCCTTTGGCTCGTTTCGTGAACCGAGTTTTCCAAGTTGGCAAGCAAGTTATTTATGCGATGGGCACAAAAAATGTTTGGTTCTGACTTCGATTCAGCTGTTTTCTGTTCAACTAGTTTGGTTCAAGGTTCGGTTCATAATAAAAAAGGAATTGGAGTTTCGGGTTCGATTCATTTCTGCTTGCACTAGTCCTTAGCCCGAATTCCCATTAAGGATCTTTCAAGGATAGTGTATTCAGGATTCGCTATGATTACGTATAATTTGGCTGCACTTGTTGCGCCCGGGTTTTGACGTTCACTTAAGCAGCGGCTGCACTGCAGCGACTCACCTGTCCAGCCCGACATGCACTCGCATGTAAAGTCGCCGTCACCGTCAAGGCAAATTCCACCATTTCGACAAGGATTCGGCGAGCATTCGTTGAGATCTGCAGAAAGTTAATGAGTTTGCTGTTTCTGTTTCGGTTTCTGTGTGTGTGTTTGTGTGTGTGTGTGTGTGTGTGTGTATGCGCATGTTGCTGCCGCTGTGGATTACTCACTGTGCTCGCAGAAGGTGCCGGTGTGGCCCACATGACATTTGCAGAAGGTGCCCACGTCGCTCATCTCGCAGCTGCCATGTCCGCTGCAGGGCTGGCCGCCTGCCGTTGTCGTCGACGTGGTCGTCTTGGCTGTCGCGCTGACATTAGCAAAGCAGCCCTCTGTGGTTGACAGACAGGAGTGGATTAGGCTTATGGTTGTTGTTTGGCCTTCAGTTCTATTAGCTACTCACCATTGCAAGGTGGCTGCGAGCAGAGCGGACGCAGCTGCTCGCAGTGCTTGCCCGCGCGATCCGGTGGACAGTGGCAATAGTAGCTGCCGGGCGTATTGAGGCAGCGTCCCTGAAGGCACGGTGAGGGCGTGCAATGATCCTTGGCCTCCTCGCACAGGGTGCCCGAATAGCCCAGCGGGCATATGCAGTTAAATTTGCCCACCATGTCCACACACTCGCCCCCGTTGCGGCAGGGCGAGTTGGCGCACTCATCGATATCCGTTTCGCAGTCGCGTCCCGTGTATCCAGCGGAGCATGCGCAACGGTAGTCGTTGACCAGATCAATGCAACTGGCGCCATTCTTGCACTGGCCCACACAATCATCCAGATTCTCCGCACAGGTGGCGCCGCCCCAGCCCTCCAGGCAGAGGCACGAGAACGAGCCGGGCAGATTAAGGCATTCGCGCGCATTGATGCAGGGCCCATGCGCGCCAGCCGAGCTCGAGGCGGCCACGGCGCTGGTCAAAGCCGCCAGCAATGCGGCCGAGCTGCTCAGATTGTTGGCAATAATGGCGCTGGCCGTGGTGGTCAGCAGCGTATTGGCCGGCAAGGAGGCCGCATAGGATGCCTCGCATTCGTTCACATCCACCTGACAGACATCGCCGCGCCACTCGGGCGGACATTCGCAGCGAAAGCCGCCGATTAGATCGACACAAGTGCCACCATGCTCGCAGGGACCTCCAGCACACTCGTCGATATCTGTAATAGAAGAGAGAGAGAGAGAGAAAGGGAGAGAGAGAAAGAAAGAAAGAGAGAGAGAGAGAGAGTCAACGATTGGTTAAGTGGCATTCGAGGCTCAAGTGCAAATGTGTTGATTTTGTTGTTCAGCCCGCTCGACTTGATGCGGTCCGGGCCCTTGTCAAGCAGGTGGCTTAAACGCTGCCCAAGTCATTGAACTGCGGCCAAGGGGGCCAAAAGTGACGTGCGGATTGGTAGCTGCGTGCATTGCTTATCGTTTGCCTGAAATCGCTGGCCACCACTCGACAGAGACGCTGCCTCTGCTGCACGCAACTCATTTGTTTGTTTGCTGATAAATGAAACCCGATAAGGTGAAACCCCCAAATAATGTTGCTTTGACCCTTCGGTCGGCCAGAGGTCAGCAAGTTTCCTACAACAGCATTTTGCTGCCCTCTCTTTACAGCTATTTCAATATTTTAGCATTTTTCTTGCTTTAAGTATCTCACAAAATGGTTGGTCAGCAAGTTCGTTGCCTAAGTCTTTTGATTTTAGAGCGGCAACTTAATTAGCTTACGGCTTATTGCACTAGCTGAAATGGTTTAATATGGTTAAAGTGGTTGAAATGGTGAATGTGTGCTTCGGTCGTGCTCCAATTGGAATGCAAAATCAAATTTGCCAGACCACCGTGGCAACAACAACTACAACAACCCAAACAACAACAGGCGGCGGTGCCTCTGCGTGCGTGCTACGTTTCATTTCATTTCGCTACAGTCAAATGCGTGTGTGCTCAATTGCATGATCGAGTGGAGCTCGACTGTGGATGTGGCTGTGGCTGTGGATGTGGCTGTGGATGTGGCTGTGGCTAATCGCGTGCTGCAGCCCGCTGGCAAATGCGAAAAATTAAATCAAAACTCACTTATTTCACATGTTGGTCCCGTCCAGCCGGCCACACAGCCGCAAGTGAACTCCGCGGCCAGAGGCGGCAGTTGCTGCTGCTGCTGCTGCTGGGAGCCATTGCCGCTGGCATTCTGCGACTCCTGGAACAGGCCCGCCAGGCTGCGTATTGAATTGCGACGGCTTATCGGTTTGCCCATGGAGGAGCTCATGCCACGCATGACGCGATATGTTGGCGGCCTGGTTGCATTCGTTAGCTGCGGAGTAGTAGAGCCAATGTGGCAGTATTTTTAGTAGATGAAGTACAAGAGCATGGCGAAAGCCGGCGGCATATTAAATTATTTTATGGCACTGCGCGAAAATATATATATGTATAAATATCTATAAATTGAGGGCTTACCTTGAGCGTGCACGTCCCGCCATTGCGACAGGGCTGTGTGGCGCATGGATGCTCCACAATCTCGCACTGCTCACCCGACAGTCCCTCGGCGCATGTGCACCGATATTGATCCGGTGCGGTGTTCTCGCAGGTGCCGCCATGCTTGCAGGGTTCATGGGTGCCACAGTAATTTAAATCTGAGCGAAGAAAACCAAGCGATACTTTAAAATATGCAACAGCATCGAGCAGGCATTGATACTATCAATGTCATTGGCCATGCCATGGACCAGGTGTTGGCTGCTTTAGTAATTGCCAAGGCTCAGCTGGGCTCAGATCGGTTCGCTTACCTTGATCGCATAATATGCCACCCCAATTCGTATCGCATACGCATTTCCAGGCGCTGCCATTGCAGGAACCATGCTTACAGCCCGGATAGACCATGCACTCATTGCACAAGGGGCCACGCCAGCCGGGTCGACACCTGGTTAAAATGATGGGAAAGACAAGCTTGTTATTAGTTTTCGAGCTACAACGAATGATATTAAAAGGGAAGAGCTGATCTACTATATGTGAATTTTCAATTTAGCATGCAAAGCAATTTGTGTGGAATAGGGGGATAAATTTCAAACTAAAAAAAAATTGTGGTATTGGAAATAAATATGTGGACTATTATTATTAAGTAGAATCAATTGTCTATTGTGCTTCTCACTGGCAAATGCTATGAATTTCCCAGGCTTTAGAGCTCAGGTCTTGCTAGTATCTCAGCCCGCTTATGGCTGGACACTCCTCTATAAAGTGTTCTGAAGTCGTCGCTGGGAAACTCAATCATTTATGCATTTCCAAAGCCGTGGCGATGTGTCAATTTGCATGGGAACGCATGTCAAGTCTTCGAATCACTGAATTGGGTCACTTTGAACTTTAGCCTTGGCTGGAAGAGCATTGAATGCTAGGAAAGGTCTTTTCCACTAACCGAATGGATTTGTGTTGCCGTTGATGCTGCGATTTTATCGCCACAACACGCCAAAGTGCAGGGATCAAAGTTAAATTGCCTGGCCATCGAGTTATCGCCGGCAACCGACAACCGACAACCGCCGGCCGCCAGTCGAGGTGCTAACTCTACAAGCGGGCATGGCGTGGCCGGAGATAGCCGGGTGGCTTGGATACGTTTGAGCTGAATCTTGGGTCCGAGCCGAGCGCTGTTCGATGTCTATAATTTATGATTTCATTAAAACAGCAGCCTGTTGTTATCTGTAAACGAATCTATTGCAGTGCGGCGAGCGCAAATGGGCCAGCAACGTGCAAACAGCAAAGTAATTTTTCTTCTGGCTTATAATTGTTGCTGCTTGTTGCTGGCTGTTCGCGAGGCTGTGCGAAAAATCTGTGGAGCGAGCGTCGGAAATCTGCTGCAAGTTGTTGCAACATTTGACTGGTTTTTGATGGTTTCTAGGCCACGCTAATTATTGCTATTTAGAATCAGCGCGCCAGGACCCAATGCCAAGGCGGTCTTGGAAGAGTGGTTTATGGCATAGGGGAGAGGAGTGGAGTGGATGATAGGCGAGGGTTAGGGCAGGGTAGGGGGGCAGCCGCTGCTGACTGACGAGCGACTGTGGCACTGTTGGCTGAGAAATGCAATCATGGCCGCTGGCTCACGTATTCTGTGTTACGCTCAAACATTAACAACGGCAACAACAACCACAACAACAACAACAATTCCACAAAACCACAAACGTTTTTTCGTGCTGCTGCCGCCTGCGGATGCAACTGCTCGCCAGCCGCGCTCTGCTCCTGCCTGGCTGGCAACCGTTCATGTTGTTTTCTGGCAGCCGGCATGACCATTCACTTGGCGACGGCCGCGGCCGCGGGCACGGGCACGGGCACAGGTACTTGAAGAGAGTTAGTCTGCGAGAAGGGGAGGGGGCGCGCAAAGCCAAAGGTAGAGCAATGCAGTGCTGTGGAGCATTGGCCATCGTGCGGGTGTTTGATTAGCAGCCAAAAGCTAAGAGGCCGGATCAGACTGTGGCATTGCTTGAAAAGCCGCAGCATCGCTTTGAGAATGGCAGTGTGGAAAGTGCAACATCGATGACTCTTGATTGCAGATTAAAGCTGCTTACAACTTCATAGCGATAGCTAGCTAGATTTTCCTATGGATCGTTGCTAAGGCCATATACCTGATGGGGTATTTTAAAATTATTTTTGCGGCATTTCGGTTAACAATAATGTGAACTCTACACTGAGAGGCGACTTCCACTTGACTATATTGAAGCTGTGCTTGTTATGTGCCATCTATAAATCGATGCAAGCTAAGAATTTCGATAATTTGCCTTCTTTTAAGTTTCTTCACATTAACAATTAGTTCCGATTCAAGAGGTACTCAGTAAATATTCTAATTATAACTTCTCTCAACTAAAGGTGCCCAAAACTTTGAACTAATTTATGTTTGTCGACAGCTTCCTTAATTCTAAGCCAGGATAAGCTACGATTACAATTTCCTATTATCGATTATTTTATTGACTCAACTGCTGGACAAATGATTATCCTTGCTTTCTTGGAAATAATCATGATTTTCTTTTTATGCTCAAGATTATTTCTGAACCGTCGGAGAAAGGTTTTCCATCACTTGGGCCAATAAAGCTATCGATAAGAGATTAGGTTGTCTTAGAGCAATTCCATAGTCCTGAATATTGAAAGGCCAGTTGGAGTTAGTTACTCGACAGAGTAGATTAGCTTTAAACCCATTTACACATATTTTAAATGTTATCCTATTAAAATGCCAGACCAATACTGTACTATCGATTATAGCTAGTTAATGCTTTGCTTAGGTATTTTTCTCATGTCTGTCAGCTGGAGTCACTTTAAGCGTATTGCAAAAATAGATGTAAAAGAAACTTTCCCAACCCTGAATGTGGTACATCAGCTTGACAACTATTTACACATCCGCTGGGACTATTATTGTGGCCTGTGTGGCTGAAAAAAAAAAAAAAACACCCAAAGAACCCCCATTTCACTGCGGTTAATCGTGCTATAAAAAGAAAAGCAGCCATTGTAACTGTGTCTGTCTGTGTATGTGTCTATGTCTGGCCAACATCGACATGGTGAGCAATCTGCCCCAAGGGGGCCAGGCCATTAAGGCGCCCCAAAGTTGTTCGACACACGCAGACGCAAAAAGTGTCATAATCATATCGTTAACGGGAAGGGGGAGTAAGGGCAGGAGAGATGAGGGTAGGGTAGAGAGGTAGAAAGATAATTACAATGTTGAGTACTTACTCGCATTCACCGGGTCGATCACATTTGCCATGTATGGGATCACAGCCGGGCTTGCAAATGGCCTCCTCACAGTTGACGCCCTGCCAGCCATTGAGACAGAGCTTCTGACCCTCCGAACCGCAGGCATAGTGACCAAACTGATCGTCGCGCGGACGACAGAAGGTCGTGCAGGTCGTGTTGTAGTAGGTAACGGCGCATTGCACCCGGACGCGGTAGGTGATGCGCGCGTTGCGGCCAATGTGGTCCAGTGTCTTCCACTCCGGCGACGGCAGTATCACGCCCGAGTATGATGTTTCTTCAATTAACCTTTCCGCATCTGCATTTTGGCATTGTGTTGTATTTGCATGGCAATGACAATTGTTGGACAGCGGCAGCAACAGCAACAGCGACGACGATGATGGCGACGACGACAACAACAGCAGCAGCGGCGACGATGGTGGCATCAACGTTGGCGTTCCACAAAAGTTGTCCAGGATTTGTGTAGATTGGTGGGTAAGGAAAGGGTTAGCAGCGGGGAGGCAAAGATTTAGACATGGCTGACAACATTTTGCGCGCAATTGGCTGGCAATAGTTGCTGTTGCCGCTGTTGGCTCTTATTGTTATGGGCTGCGTTTGCGCTCCTGATTCTGTGCTAATTAAGCCAAATGGTGTGCACAACACAAACGACCAACAACAACCGCAACAACAACAGCGGCAGCAGCAGCAGCAGCAGCAAGAGGCACGTTGAACAAGCGGCAATTGCAATTGCCACCGCACTTACCTGGATAGGATGTGTTGTACATGTCCAACGCCTGGAGTATCAGCGTAAACGACTTCTGTAATTGAACAATGCAGGGGAGAAGAAAACGAAAACGAATAAGTTAGAAATTGCAGCATTAATTCGATGCGGGGCAGAGGCAGCGACACAAGGTGGGTTTGGCATTCGTCTCGGCTCAGTGTTGACGCTAATGGACAGTTTAATCTCCAGTTGCCGAACTGATGCAAATGAAGACAACGCCAGGCAAACAACAAGCAAACAAACAAACGAGCAGACCAAAAACCAAATGCACAAACAAACACTTTAATTTCACGCAAAACAAAGCAACAAAAACTTTCTAAACACTGTCGGCGAGTGCATGTTGTGGCATTAGAGCTGTCTGCGTGCAGTCTTTCCTTTCGTGACACGAACAGGCAACACGTCATGTTTGAGTTAAGGATAACAGAATAACAATCAGTAAAAAAGTAATTAAAATAATGTTAGCATTAACATATAGAAAAGAGCTTAATTAGTCTAATAAATAAAATTGAGATTTAATTGCTGTTAATAATAAAATTGGTATATATTATCACCTTTTCATAATTATAAAAAATATCCAATTGATCAACTGATTTCATTTGATATAAATAATAATAGAATAAAAAAAAAAAATAAATTAATTAAAACTAACACTAATATTCAATAAACTATAAAGGAGGAAACATGAAAAATAAGCATTAATAGCAAAGATCTCATAATTTTTAAATATTTGTATTTGAAGCCTAATAGAGATAAAAAAAAACTCTTAAAAGTAAAATTAAATTAAACTAAAGTTAACATTTAATAATAGAATTAAGAAAAGATAATTATTAAATAATTTTATTGAAATAAAATTCGTGATAATATGAAATTTGGCATGTTAATAATAAATGAATAATTGAAAACAGTTAAATTAAATTAAATATATAATAATATATATATTAAAAATACATATATTTAAATGTTAAATAAATTAGACATTATTAAAAATTGGCATTTGATATCAAGGCTCAATAGAAAAACAAAAAAAATATCTCTATAAATTTGGAAAGTTGAACGCCAATTAAATTATAAGAAGTTCCTCGTAGTGTTCTTCCAAGCTGTGATTCGAGATAATTCCGTGTCGTATTAGAGACCTCTGACTCGCGTTCATCTCCAATCCACAGAGTGGAAGGCATTCAGTGCAATTGGCCGACCAAAACAAATTTTTTGCTTTTTTCTGCATGCGCGCATAAAAATTGAAGACTCGCTGTTTGTGTTGTTGTAATTGCCAACTGGGCAACTGAGGACCTGGGCAACTGAGGAACTGGGCAACTGAGCTGCGCCAGAAGATTTCTCGTGGCACAAAAAGCAATTAAACGTCCACTACTACGTCGACGGCGTCGTTGTCGTCTGCGCAGCTGGATGCCAGGAAATGCTCATTTAGCAATCGAAGAAGGCGGCAGAGGAGGCCACGAAGGCGACGACTTGGTTGCCTTGTTCCCATGTAATTGGCCTGGCGGCGCGACACTAAATCAGTCCAAAGCAGACATTGGCTAATTACAAAGCAGTCCAACTGTTGTCGCTGTAGCAACTTGACACAGTTTGTAACAACAAAACAAAAACCAAAAACTATCCAGCAATTGTGATGCTGCTCGAATTTCCATTCAATTTCCCGCTGTCATAATTTCAGATCTCACAGCGGTTCGCTCTTCCGGGCGGGCGCATGCTAAAAAATCTTGACTTGCCGGCGCGCATGGCCAGCGGAAGTTTTTCAATTGAAAATGGCGTTGAATTGGTTTCGGATTTCAATACTCCGACAAACAGACACGCGCCAACTGTCACTAATCGCAAAGTCTGCTGCGGGGGAAGCACGAACATATAAATGATATTATACACATAAATTGAGTAAAGATGTAATACCCTTGTAGACATTTAGATGATTTGCTATAGATTAATCAATTTTTTAGAAGAGTTTAACATTCTTTTGCATAATATTCGCTTCTTATGCCACTTTTATAAGTTATAAGGCATAGAAATATTAATTCGCTCTGTTACTAACAGTTGCTCTTCTTAACATATGTTAATAGCATAATTCAACTATTTCTGTAAACTAACATTTTATGTTAAAAACCTACATGTGTGTAGAAACTTAAAGTAGCAAAAAGACTATTGTTGATCTATATATAAATAAACATTTTCACTTAAGATCTGATCAATTCTGAACAAAATCAAGTAGCAATCAAGACAGCATCATTGAGCTTTCAATTGGCCACTGAAATGTTTACAAACTGTCAAGAAGATGACCATACTTGGCAGCCATTCGGCACATCGACAACAACGAGAAGACCAACACAACAGCTGAGCTCGACAAATAACCTACCCACTTTCATTCGTGGTTTTATCAATGACATTGGACCATTTACGTATGTTTCTTTATAAACGAAAGCTTCTTTTTTTTTTCTGTGTAAGGGGACAACTCCAAATATAGCGCTTCATGTGGGGGCAGTCCGGCTGAAAATGGAGCCTAGGTAACTATGGGAATGCCATTCATCTGGCCCATACACTCGAATATATGTACATGTATGCATAAAAGTGGAGCAAGAGCAGAAAATTCCACTCGAGAATTTTGATGATTGCGCACGCGCACTCCAACAAACAGTTGAAAATATTGTCAAGTGAAATTCATAGAGTATTTATATTATTTTTTTCATGCTTTCAAAGAGTTCGATGGGCCTGTTGGAGTTTGTATTTGACAGTTACATTGAAGTTTGGTTCGCTGGCGGGGCTGTGTGGGTACTACTGATGATGTTGTAGCTGCTGCAGCTTCAACTTGTTCCAAGTGTTTGAAGTATTTCATAAGTCATGTTTATAAGTTTTAACGTGCCATTCACTCAATCAACTCAGTCGAAGACCACCGCCCCCCCTCCCCTCCTCACCCGAAATTAAAAAAAAAAAAACAGTCATTCAATAAAAAGTGGGACAATTGCGACGCATCCAACAGAGAGCAACAACAAAAGTAACAACTCGCTTATATCGGCAGCTTGATTTTTTATTTTTTTGAAGATTTCGTGATTTTGTGAAAGGCTTCTTGAGATTTGTCTGTGCGCCCGAGCAAATATTGCCGTTGTATGCAGAATTTGCCAAAGCCGACGCCAGGGCAAACATTTGCCAGGTTTCGTTTGTGGCAGCAAAGAGTCGCGCATAAGGCACACACACACACACACAGAATTCACATTCACACACATGCAGACATATGTGAGCACTGCAGGCAGGCAGCCAAGCCAAGATTAAAGCGAAACCATAGCGAAGCGTAACGTATCGCCATCGGCCAAGCGACAAGCGCGACAAGGTAATGTTCCCACGAAACAGGTTGTCCGCACTTCAGGCCACGACCACGACACTGCGCCGGCACAGACTTAGATTCAGACTCGAACTCGGACTCGAACTCCAGAACAACAGAACAGCAGACCCCAGCCCCAGCCCCAGAGCCGGCTCTGACGCATGCGCGCCGGCAGCTCCCTAGCCGAGAGTCGCTTAATGTAAACGACGGCGCATGCGCATGCCGACGTCGCTGTCGCAGTCGCAGTCGCAGTCGCAGTCGCTGTCGACGTCGCCGCCAACGTTTGGCTTATGGCCATCAGCAGAATTAGTTGGCAGTGTCGACGAAGGCGTGTAATTGTTAACCAAGTTAGTTTTGTGTTTGTACATTACCAAAACATTGCCGTTTTTTAAATAAGGCGGAAAAAAAGAAAGAAAAAAAACCTAGCTAACATTAAAGCATGTAACAACGTTGCAGTCGGGTGCAACCAACTGTGCAATACTCTGTTCACAGTCTTATTACCGATTAATTCAAATGGAAAGCTCAATTTGCGCAATTCGTGGGAGCGTGCCCAATATTTGTATCAATCTTTAGAGGAGCTCTATAGAATTCCAATCCAATAACCCTAGCTCTTAATTTGGTGTAGTTATAGATTCCTGCGCCTAATGGGCGTGCTCAAAACAACTTTAACACTGTGT
Organism: Drosophila montana; assembly: GCF_035044405.1. Lineage (NCBI taxonomy): Eukaryota > Metazoa > Arthropoda > Insecta > Diptera > Drosophilidae > Drosophila > Drosophila montana. The sequence goes on from NW_026998422.1 coordinate 188,045, forward strand.
CAGACGCGGATATTCACGCGCATTTATGGCTTGTTAGCTTTATTAGCAAGCAGCTGAAACCAATATAGGCTTTTCACATTGTGAACAGAGTATAAAATGAAGTTAATTTCAAAACTGGCAGCTACGCCCCAGCCAGGTTACATTCGAAGGCAGCTGCCTCTGTGGACTTGGTTCATGTTTTATAGCGCGACGGAACCAGAACAGTCGAAATATGCCACGTTTTAGCAGTCATAAGCCCGCATTATGCGCACTTAATTAATGCCAGGCCCAGAATCAGAGACGAGGGTGAAGGCGCTGTGCACTGAAAGAGGCTTAAAAAAATACAACGAAGAAAAATATACTAATAAAACATAACTTTTAATTGCCTTTTATATGCGGCTACCGCAACGAGTAAGCGGCTTTTTAATGCCACCGGCCTGTGATTTATTTGCCACATAACTAAGTATAGGGTATAGGGTATATAGTATATATATTTTCCAAAGCCATAAGTCTAAACATGACTCGAACTTTTATTTTTATTTTTCATAATAACCCTACTTCTAGCCAAGTAAACAACCCACGCAAGCGACTCTATAATAAATCTCTCTTTTTATTTACTTGGGTTTTTTTTCGGGGTTTCTTAGTTTAGCGGAAACTGCGATACACTCTCCGTAGATCGTAAGAGCAATAGACTACCAAGTACTTGCCCCAGTGCTTATCACTGTTGCAGTTGCTGCCGCCGGTTGCTAGCTCTCGGGTTTATCGCTAGAAATTCCGCGATGACGAGCAGCGTCTGTGTGCTCCATGCGGAACAGCCACAGTTCTCCAACAGCGCTATCAATGCGCCAGCTCGTGCCAAAAGTGTGCGTTTTTGTATACAGGGGCAGGGGCATGGGAAGAGGGGATTACGGGCTTTGGTTCCGTTTCGTTGCTCACAAAAACAACAACAACAGCAACAAGAAGAAGAAGACGAACAACTTACCGTCCAGCGAAATGTGAAGGGCAAGACAATGGCACCCACGCCCGGATCACTGAGCACAAAGCTCGAGCCGCCAAGTATCTTCGTGGTGGAGTTGCCAAATGAGCAGCCCGTCGATATGCTGACGCCTTGTTCCGTTGTCTGATACTCCTTTAAGCACAGTCTAAATGCCGTTGTGCAGGGCGAACAGCCTGAAAAAGTGAAATATATATTTATTATGTAGAATAGGTTAACAGAAAGAAGGCCAAGCACTTAAATATGTTGATTACTTAAGAGGGTTAAGTAAACTAAAACTAGATACTTTTACTAAAATGAATGCATTATATAACATCTGCTTTCCTCTTTTCTTTAATATCTACAAAAAATAAGACACAAATTATTGATTATATTTTTTATACCTATTCTTTCAGTCCTTCTGTATGATTATATAGTTTAAATTTATCAATCGAAATATTAAAAAGTTCTGTAGAATCTATTTACGAAAAACTTGAACTCGAATTAAAACACATAACCTTTAGTAGATTGGCATCTATATAATATAATTTAGACAAGATCAATTTGTCTCAAGATTCGGTATAGATCAAGTTTTTTAATAAATTTGAAAAATGCTTTTCAAAATGTTAAAAAAAAACCTTTTAACTCGATTAAAAAATGCTCCGCTTTGGTATTTGACAAAAGTCATGTTTTTGAGTAAATATCAAGTTCATATTTCCAAAAATTTTAAATATTGTTTTAAACTTTCTACATGCAAAAAAAATGCCCAATCTTCCAGAAAAATACTCGCACATATATGACCTTGAGCACAATACAAATAATACTTAGCGATAAGAGAATTATAATATGAAAAAATTATTGTGTGCCAGATTAAAATGTGTGTCAGTTATGCAACGGCTATATATGTATATACTTAGTATAGAGTAGATGATAATTATACTTATATATTTTTGGATGGGCGTTACTTACCCGTCGTCTTGGTGGCGCGTAATTCTGTGGGTACACCGCAGCAGTAGCCGCTTAGTAGATGGCTATTCGTATTTGAGATTTCTAATATTTCCAGCTCGAAGTTACCAGCTGCGGATATCTGTAAAAATCGAAAGGTACATCATCAGCAATAAGCCGCAGCCAAAACATAGGAAAAAACAAATCAAAAAAAAACATGTAAACACAAATTTCGAATCGTTCAAATCAATCACGGCCCATAACGAAGCCATAAGCTAAATAAGCGTACAAGACCAAAATTCCCCCCCATTTCCCGAGAGACTCTTACCCCGTGCCCCCTTGCCCCCTTGCCCCTTACCAATATCAAATAATATGCTCAACACCGCCGTCTTTCGCAGCGCTCGTTCGCTTGTTGTAAAAACTAATAAGCCACCTAGGGCGCTCTGATTGGGCTACGGTAGAGGTTTTAATTAAAAACACGAGAAAGAAATTCAAAATGGATGAAAATATATATACATCTATATATGTGTGTGTATATTTCTTGATTTTTTTCTTGTAGGCAAATGAAAGGAGCGCCAGACGCAGATTGGAAACAGGCATGGAGGCGACTGTGTAGTCTGTCTTGATAAATCTGCCGGCAAATGAAACATGAAAATAATGAGAAATATTTTCAAACTCAAAGGCGCTTTAACTGTACACAAAATTGTTTGGCTATTCTCTGTGGTTGTGGCACACTTAATCAAACGAGATATCCAGCCGCTTGTATAATTTAGAATGTCTTTTGTGTTGCCCAACTGGTAGCGAGTCACCACTGCAAATCAAGAGCCTATCGATAAGCGCATTTGCCATAAAATTAATAACACATTAGATCGCCATCCATTGAGAGATTGCACATAAAGTTTAACTATTTCTGCATAATGGTTGCTCATATTTTAGACCCCCCCCCCTCCCCCCTCCACACACCTCTCTTACTCTCTTTCACCTCGCCAATCCTCGCTCATGGCCAGTGCCATCAACTTTGTAGTTTAGGGTTCATTACAAGTCCGACTTTCAGGCAGTCGCCTGGGCCGCGGCTCAGAAAATATGCTAATGAAAACTTTTAGCTGGCAACTTTTATGGTTTCATATTTCACGAAATTTATTGTCAAAGGCGGCGGCATTTGTTGGCTTTTTGGTTGCTGGTAGCTGGCAGCGTTGATAAGTTTATTAGAAATAAATTGCAATTTAGCCAAAGGCCTGTCGCAGGCTCTGCTCGGGCTCAGGACCAGCCTAACGGCAGTTGCCCGCTTGGCCAGACGCACTTCTTGGCGTGCACCTGTGCGGCAAAAAAAGCAGCATAAAAAATGTTAAAGCTGCAGTTGAAGTTGTTGTTGTTGTTGTTGCTGTTGTCGTTCGTGTGGCTGTTGATATTCCAGTTGAAGTTGTCGAGCAGCCGCGCGCATTGTTGATCAACCCATAGATCAATCAATGCAGTCAATGCTTGCCACTTGCCACAGTCTTGGCCGTTGATGCTGTTCTGAGTTCTGAGTTCTCAGTTCTCAGTTCGGAGTTGTGCCTTTTGTTTGCCGCATTGTGCTGCACGTTTGGTCAGTGCCCCAGCGGCAAGTTGATTGGATTCTTGATCGGATCTGTCGAACCGGTTTGCCTGCATATATTCTGTGCCTGCTTACTTATTTATTTATCACATTTCTTTTGCGCCTGTATTTTCATTCATGAGATCTGCCGCTGTCGCTGCCACAGTGCGGCAAGTGCAGCTGCCACAGCTGCAGCCACCGATTTTCACATACTCGCAATCAAGCGCTAATATTCGAGACAAACTTTGACGTTATCAATTCGATTAGATAATGTCCATGAAATGCCCCTAACGATTAGTAATGCGGCGCCAAAAAATCCCAAAAAGTGAATTGGTTCACAAAATATATATTAATATAAAAACAAGTAAGAGTGCCCGAGTCGGGAGTAGACGACTGCTCGATACTCTGTTTCTACATTCATACCAATGCTTCATACCATGAGAAATGTATATTGGAATAGCTTCGGTGCGTATAAGCCGATCTTTATGAAATTATCAGCCCCCATAAAAGGTACCCAACTGTTTGTATATAACAAACTGCAAGGCTTAAGCTTTAAAAATTAGCCTTATCCTGGGTAAAATGGGTGGAGATATCAAAAAATTCCCAATTGCTATATACCATACGAAAAATTATATACCAAGTTTGATGTGTCGAGCTCCTTCAACAATCGAATAATGCTTAAAATCGGACTTATCGGTATTGTGAAAATGGGAGAAATGGTATACGAGAATATGTATTTAAAGTCTCTAGCTTTGGTTGTCTTTGATCTCGACAGACTAACGAAAATAGCTGGATCAACTGAGCTCATCGTTCTGAGCAAGAATATACATACTTTCTGCCTGTTACATACATTCGCACAAAAACATTATACCCTTTTGCCCTAGCTAGTTTAATTCCCTTTATTATAAAATTTGTAACTATTTTTTTTTTATTTTTTTTATATCTGGTGTTAAAATTCTTTTATTTACAGCTAATCTTCTGTTACTATTGCTTAGCAACAAAGTTTGTAACTATGGATTGAGATTTTATAAATAAATAAATAAATTATTGCCTCTTTAACAATTTTCAATGGGCTTAGGGCATAACAAGTTAAATATTTGGTTACATCTTGAGCCTTGTGCTACATATAAAAAAAAAAGAAGCCTAAATGTAGTTGTTAATGAAGTTAAATGCAAATTTATGTGAAATTACAATTTAAGATCACGTAATTATATTTTCATCAGCTGGCGCCGGCAACAATAATTTTTGCCCTAATGAGGCAGCAACTGCAACGCGCAACGTTTTGTTGGTGCTTAAAGCGATGCGATAAACACCAACAACAACAACAACAGCAACAACAACAACAACTTGTACAAACAAAACGATCGTGGGAGCTGAATGCGCGTTTCGCCAACTCATTTTGTGGGACTTTCGAAAGGCAAAAAGAAAAAAAATCTTTTTGAATATCTTCAACAGTTGCCGCCGCTGCCAGTTTAATACGCAGCTTATGATCAATAAATGTCAGGCCTTATGAGGGTAGCTTTAACAAGTTTTTCTTTTCTTAAGCTCAGATTCCTGGCCAAGCTGCAAACTGGGTTAATACGCCCCGTGACCAGTGACACTCACTGAGCAGTAATCACTGCAGGCAGCAGTCAGCAGTGAGCAGTAAGCAGTCAGCTGTCAGTTATTGTTGCTGTTCTTGTTTCCTGGAAGCGAACATTAATCGCTGCCACAAAATGTTGAACTTTTTATTTGCTTAATTAACAACTAAATAGTTGCAGCACCCAAAAAAAAAAAAATGTTGAGTTAACCAATACCAAGTGGAATGCCCATTTAAACAGCCATTTCTCATTTGACGGCAACTTTTATCGCCAGCCTTAACCGAAATCAATGCACTCAAGAGCTGCTGCTGCTGCTGCTGCTGCTGCTGCTGTTGCCGCGGGGACTCAGATAAATGTGTATAATCAATTTGATAGCCCTGTGTTGTGGATTAGGCCTGGGCATTCTAATGCCTGGTCTGCTGCTCGCGTATTAATCAAATTGTTGTTTGTGTTTTTTCTTGATCGCTGGCAACGCGATTAATTTTATGTATCTTTGACCGTTGCTGTTTAATTGCCTCGCAGGCATCTCCGCTGGCATCTCAATACATGTTTAGGCACTTTGTATAACACTTTATGATGTCTACGCCCCTAAAAATCAAAAATGTGGCCAACGACTACCGTTGCTGCTGCCGCTGCTGCTGTGGGAACTGGCCGAACCAGCGGCAAGGTTAAAAAACCATTTGGCAGCCACTTGTAACTTGTAGTTAAATAGTTCCGAGTATCATCATTACCCAAATACTAAGGATTATGTAATGTAAATCCAGGTTTACATACATTAATGTCCGATGTAGATGTTCTACAGTAGATCAATTTAGATCAATTGTACAAGAGAAATTAAATTTATTTTGTTCTTCAGCAACAACTTTTCACATCAATCTATTGTTAAGCTTTATGGCTTTATACCAGCAATAAAAGCAATAATATAAATTTTACAAAACTTAATGGGTTTTAGACAGTTTCATATGGTGCTTAATTAACGAAGTTTTCATTAAGGGCATTCGTTTTTTAGTAGCTTTATTGAGCCAAATGAAATCTAATATACAATTTATGTCCAACTTGTGACTATTGGGAGATGCAAATAATTATTTGACTTAGTTTTAGCATTTTTAAATCGTAGCTCGAAAATTTATATCAATTTTTTTTTATTCTTTTGCAGCTTCAACATATTATGTGGGTTTAAATATGAATTCTATTATTTTATGTTTTAGAATTTGTTTGCATAGATTAGAAAATATTTGAGTTTAAGGAATATATTATTAAGGAACAAGTACATCATAATATAATTACAAATCTTATTTAAAAATGGATAGTTTGCAAAAATATTCAATATTATGAATGATAATCTTGAAGAAACTTTAAATAAGACAAGTTTATTGAAAAAACCAAATTTAATTTCACACTCATTAAAAACAAAAAGCAACTTCTATTGAAAGTTTTAAAACATTTTTTTTTAAGGGCAAATATTTTTTATTATTCAATAAAATTTAGTTTAAAAATGTTCAATAGTTAGTTATATTTATAAGCTATAATTGATTGAAACCTATGTATTTATATATATATATATATATTTTTTTTTTTGAGGGTTTAAAAATCTGTTCTCTTTATTGTACCACTAAACATGTTATGCCGATTTAAATTTGCTTTTAATATTTTTTTGATTTGATCTTATTTAGGCGAATGGGTCTAAACAATGATGAAGGTAAAAGCTGATAGCTTATTGGCTTTATATAGGATATATTTAAAGCTGGCTAATTTTTAGTATTTTCCGCGCTTAGTAAATGAGATGTATTAAACCAGGAATATAACCAAGTCCGGGCTTGAAACTCTGACTAGTGGACATTGAGGTGTCTTAAACAAAGACCATCGCAGCTATTGCCATTTACAAGTAGGCAAGAGGGCTTTTCACTATATCCCATACTAATAATATTGGTAAACACAACAATCAATTGTTGCCCTTAATTATAGTCCACAATAAAAACTAATATGCACTAATAAAAATAGATTGTCGCTTTGTCATGTTTGCAATTCTACAATTTCAGCACCCTCATCGATCAGTTCCCACATCCACACACACACACACACACCCACCCACACACGCACACACACACACACCCATAGTCGTTTAGTGCCTTCGGCAGCACAACCAGCCAAAAGTTTAATCAACTCAAATTTGGCTAACGAGAAATCAACACGAATTGAGGCAACACCCGCATATTTGGACTAAAGTTATTTTTGTTTTGCTGTTTTTTTGTTTTTCTGTTTTTTTGCATGTGAACTCTTTTTGATGGTTGCTGGTGAATTCTTGGGCTTGTTGTTGGGGGGCTTTGCTTACCTTATGGACTAACAATATTAAAATTAAAGCAATTAAGTTGCAGGCAGACTTTAATGATCGGCAATCGTCGATCAGCGATCGCAGCGCTGTTGTCTGCCGTGGCCGCTGCCGTTGCCGTTGCCTCGATGCAGACATTCTCAGGCTGCCAGTTGTTGTTGTTGTTGCTGTTGTTGTTCTCGTTGTTGTTTCTGTTGTTGCTGTTGTTGTCGTTGTATTGCCTTTTGTTGATTTTCGGCGAAAATGTTTTCTAAACATTTTGTACATTCTGTGCGCGTTTTTCAACGTGTTGCCGCCTGCTTTTGCAGACGATGCTGGTGCGCAGTTTAGTTCCTTCTGCTGGTAGTTGTTTGTTATTGTTGTTTTTGTCGTTGTTGTTGTTGCTTAACCACAACTTTTTGGCACAAGTAACGCACACAAATTGGCCATTAATTAGCCGATGCCCAGATAACAATTTTTTTAAATATATTTTCGTATTTATAACGTTGCTGTTGTTGTTGTTATTGTTGTCGATTAGTCAGGGCATTTTGTTTTGTTGTTAATGTTGTTATCACGAACTTTTGCTTATTAATTCCCTTGTTGTTGTTGGGCTTTGCATATATCTTTTTATTTATTTCTCATTCGTTTTCTATACACTTTACACTTCCACTTGATATGCCGTTGTTATTGTTGTTGCTGCTGTTGTTATTGATATTATTGTTGTTGTTGCTGTTGTTGTTAAAGCAATTGTCAAACAAAATGGAATTGAAACACACTGACAAGTGCCTGTAAAATCCATTTCTCATTGCTTTTAAGCACGCATCATCAACGCTAATTGACACGCATTTGTTGTTGCTGTTGCAGTTGCTGCTGCTGCTGCTGTTGCTGTTGCTGCAACAAGTGCTGGCAGCCAAGCGCAGCAACATTTGCTTTTGACTGCGCAACCGCAACAACCGCAAAGCGGCTCAACGTGCAGCAAATGCAAATGCAATTCAATTTATGTTAATTTAACGCTGCTTCTGCTTCTGCTGTTGCAGTTGCAAGTTGCTGCTGGTGCTGCCGTGTCTTTGGCCACAAGCAATTTGCATCTTGTGCGCATATTAATTTACAGATATTTTCACTGTTGCCCACATTACTCATGCTGCCCCTGCTGTTGCCCCCGCCCATGTTTGTTCTGCCTCTTGGCTTGGCCTGTGCCATTTTCCCCTGTTCCTGCGGCTAGCACACGATGTTGATCGGGTGTTAATTGTCCATTTAATTAAGTAATTTGCTACGCTTCCTCTGGTCGCCCTGGTTGCCCTGGTCGCTCTTCGACCTGCGCGAGCGGAAGTCGTTGACTTTGAGTCAAATTTGTGCATAGGCTGCTGTGGGAGAGCGTGTAGCAACAGGCAGGCAGGCAGGCACGACCGGAAGTGGACCAAAGGGTGCACTTGACAATTGGCGCAATTGAAGTTGCAATGAGAGGGAAATGAAATATGACAACCGAAGTATACAAATTTATGGGACACCTTGCAAAATTAAAGCTAATGAAAGATTTTGCGGAATTGAAAACTATATGTGCACGCTAAATTTGATTGAACGATTTTCTAGTTTTGCAGCGTAGTAACTTAATTTTAATTTCACAGCAAATGCCGCATTCTGTTTTTATCAGCTAATAATATAAGCAGCGCCTGGCCTAGTACTTAGTTATTACATTTATGAAAGCTCTCGCGGCACTCGTTCTGCCTCGGCATCTGCCTCTCCCTCCCACTCGTTTTCTTATTGTCAACTCATATGTAAGCATTGCCCTCGTTATGTTCTAGTGTCTCTCTCGCTCTCCCTCACGCTGTCTCTACTATCACTCGCATATGGAATTGTTGTTATTATCATGCAATATGAGCTATTTACACATCCTATATGTATGTATATGTGTATATATATATATATGTATTTATTTATTGTGCTGCTATTTTCTTTCTTTCACTCGGCGTGTTTCAATTCCATTTCGTTTGTGGTGCGTGTGTGTGGGTGAGTCTGCGTTATCAATGAAACCGCTGCGTTGCGGCTATTGTGGACTCTAGCGGGGGCAAGAAACACATTCGCATTCGCATTCGCATTGTTTGCACTTTTACTTTAGCGCTTTTATTAACAAATTTATTGTGTGTATGTGTGTGTATATTGTACGAGTAATTGAGCGCTATTTCCGTTATTATATTTTTTTTATATATTTCTTTTTCGCACAGAGAATCTCACGCTGAGCCCAAGATTTTGGAAGCTTTGATTTATGTTAAGTTAAATCGACAGTTGAGAAAAAAATAAATTCAGATAAATTTCACATGCACACATAGACACACATAAATTAAGCGGCTGTCGATTGTGCTGTTTTTGTTGTTGTTGTTGTTGTTGTTGCTGTGCTGTGCTGTATTTCTTGCTATTGTTATTATGATGATTACTTGTTGGCTTTCTGCTTTGCCGTCATTTGTTGTAATCAGCAAGCAATTCAATTTAATTGTAACACATTTAACACTTTCACATCATTTTCATTAATTATTGTTGTTGTTTGTGCGCGCTCACACACATGCACACAAGCACACACACACACGCACACATAATCCAATTGGCATTTAACGTTTACCGTTTGCAGCGCTGCAAAACTGCTCTTAACTGCTCGAAGCACGGTGCTCGACTAAACCCGTCACATTATAGGGAGTCCTGCGGCGTTTGGTTAGCCTGCAGCAGTAGCCACAGCAGCAGCAGCCACCACACGGGGCGGAGCAACTCACGCGAGAGCGCTAAGCCAGAGAGTAACCAGCAGCAGCAGCAGCTGCACCACTAAAATTTACGAACCGGCGTACGCCAAAGCTGGCAACTGTTCGAATTCGTATTCGAACTCGAATTCGATATCGAGATCTTGTCTTGTGCTGCGACGTGGACTTCCGCTCGCTGCTTGCGTGCGCTTCAGGCGTCAAGTTGCGACTGATTGGGAACTACTGCTGACGGCGTCTGGCATTGCCGCTGGGCACGTTCACTCCGAGCTTTTTCAGCGGCTCGGGCGGCTCTCTTAGCATGTCAACCGGTTTCTCTCTTCGCGGCGTGCTCTTCAGCCCATCGCTGATTGGTCGCCCGATCGTTGCCAGCGGTCTGCGCTATGACTTGTTAAATGGAGTTGCGCCGATCCGAAGTGGAAGTCGTTGGCGTTCGGCTGCGTCGTCTGCCTGCTGCTGCCTACACGCATGCGTGTGTCTCGAGGCGCTTTTTTATGATTTCAACTTAATTATGTTTATAAACGCTTTGCGGCCACTGTGCCGCGGCTGCTCTAGATCTAGTTAAAATGCCACACGGCAGCGTCTGCAATTGGCCCAGGCGTTTCATTAGCGTTTTATGGCCAGATCGTGGCCGGCGCACGCCTCGGGGACACGTTGTAGTTGCATTGCTGCAAGCGTACAATTAACACCTGGAAAATATGATCTGGCAGCCCACGACGAATATGATACGAGTGCTGCCCATTTTTGGGGCAGCCAATTATTAGCTAGCAGCAGCAGTGTGCCGCTTACCGTTGCCGCTGTAGCAGCCACGCAGACAGCGCGGCGACTCTGCCCAATTATATGCAACTCGAGTGTGTATAAATCAAATTTAAATGCAACTCTGGGCTATCGATGTGCGGCTTATTGTCGTTGTCCAAAACAAAAGACTTAAGCAACAAACTTGGCAATTACATGCAGCCAGCAAACAGCAACAGCAGACAACAGAGAACAGACAAGCGACAACTCCGCGGCAGCATCTTTTGTTGTTATTGTTATTGTTGTTTCTGTTGCTGTTGCTGTTGCTGTTGCCGTGTTGTTAGCGGCTCATATTTCTTAGCGCGCATATCTAAATATCGAATCATGTCGCTGATTTGCTCTGCCGCACCATTGTTGCTTCAAGCTCCAACGAGGCACTGCAACAACAGCAACAACAACAACACACACTAAATCTCATTGTGCCGTTGTGACATGACTCTTGTTCGACAATAGATAAAACAAATTGACTTGGTGTGTGCCCAAAATGTCTTCTCTAGCCATTGGCCTAGCCAGTTGCTCTTGCCGTTGCTGTTGCTGTTGCCGCGGCAGTTGCTGCCGGTGGGCGTATTATACACACAAATAACAACAACAACTTGAAACGCTGCCTGCCGCATTCGCATTGGTTCCTTTGTCATCTTTTGCAGCGGGCACAGTGAGAAAACTGCACCACAATGCCCATTATCAGCAGCATATCTACGAAATCCCAGAGCGACAATTGTCCAACAGCCCAACAACAGCAATTGCGACAAGAAAAAGCGAAAAAAAAAAAACTGGCTGTCCAAATATGTTGCAAGTTGGTGTTATTCTTCACACGGCATCATAAATTTCACGTATAATTGACGCTTTCAGTTATATCAAAATTGGCTAAAAGGCGACGACCAGCGACGCCAACGACAACACCAACCGCAACAACAGCAACAACAACTTTTGCGTTGGTGGCTCTCGTTGTGGCCAGTTGGCCGCAGACTCCAGGGATTACTTTTGCACTGTAGTGTGGCGGTTGTTTTGGTTGTTTTTGTTGTTGTTATTGTTCTCTTGAAGCTGTTGCTGTTTGCTGACTGTGGTTTACATTGTTTTTGGTTTACAGCTAATAATAGCCAGCTAGTCAGACGGACAGACAGACAGACAGCCAGTGAGTGAGTCAGTCAGCAACTACTTGCTGTCTACAGGTGTCTTAATTTTTTTTTTTTTTTTGACTGTTTACTTTGCGTTGGCGCTGCGCACACACTAGTGCCATTGGAGGCGCTTTAATGGCATTTCTTTGTTAAAATTAGCTTTCATTTTTTATATGTGTTCAGGTTTTATGTAATATTTGTTATCTTTTTCTAAGCACATGCACAGTTCTTCACATCATTGACAGCTGCACAAGTGGCACTCGACACATTTTGCAGCACGCGCCATAAATCCCAAAATCAAACATATTGAGTAATCAAAACTGCAGCGAAGTCCGCACAATTAAACGCGCCCTACAAATTTATGTTCAACAACCACCACCACCAACAGCCAACCACCCACCCCCCGACAAATAGAGCACCACAGCGTGATAGTGACAACATTTCGTGCAACCCCCGCGGGCTGGGCTCATTAGGCAAACAGTCAAATATGTTGGCAATTTCCACCAGTTGTTGGTTTTACGCCACTCAAATTTTATGACAGATTTTTCAAGTGTTTGGCGGTTGCGGTGGCATCTTTACTTTATATCGAAATGATAGAGGGCATATTCTATGTCATAGGCATCAAGTATTTACAATATATTTATATTTTTGTTCCTTTATTATCATATAGGGTACTGTGAAAAGCATATTCAAGTTTGTCAAGAAAATCTAGAAAATAACTTTAGACCTTACTTTTCGTCGTACAGAAAAATATAAGATAAAATACCTACCTACCTATATTAATGTATGTTATATAAATAATATTGCGAAAAACTTATAGATATAACATTACAGGATATCTACTTACCAATCATTATCGCTACAATTCGCTATTGCTTCCGTGGCTGCGGTGGCGACTGAGGGCGTTTAACTATGTGGTTAAGTTGGAAGGCAACAGAAGGCTGGCCGGGCAGGCAGGAAGGCCAGTAAAAGAAAAACATTGGCTGAGGTTAGTTGTTTATGAACCTTTTTATTGCCGTCTGTTGGTCTTACAGATTTATGCGCCATATTTTAGTATTCCAGTAAGTACTTTGTGTGGTTTCTCGACAACCAGTTAAATAAAGTTTAAAAAAATATATAGAAATAAATCAAAATATGCATGATGAAATACAAATAAACAAGGATTTAGATATAGATATAGATATAGATATAGATATAGATATAGATATAGATATAGATATAGATATAGATATAGATATAGATATAGATATAGATCTAGATAAAGATATAGATATAGATATAGATATAGATATAGATATAGATATAGATATAGATATAGATCTAGATAAAGATATAGATATAGATATAGATATAGATATAGATATAGATATAGATATAGATATAGATATAGATATAGATATAGATATAGATATAGATCTAGATAAAGATATAGATATAGATATAGATATAGATATAGATATAGATATAGATCTAGATAAAGATATAGATATAGATCTAGATATAGATATAGATATAGATCTAGATAAAGATATAGATATAGATATAGATATAGATATAGATATAGATATAGATATAGATATAGATATAGATATAGATATAGATATAGATATAGATATAGATATAGATATAGATATAGATATAGATATAGATATAGATATAGATATAGATATAGATATAGATATAGATATAGATATAGATATAGATATAGATATAGATATAGATATAGATATAGATATAGATATAGATATAGATATAGATATAGATATAGATATAGATATAGATATAGATATAGATATAGATATAGATATAGATATAGATATAGATATAGATATAGATATAGATATAGATATAGATATAGATATAGATATAGATATAGATATAGATATAGATATAGATATAGATATAGATATAGATATAGATATAGATATAGATATAGATATAGATATAGATATAGATATAGATATAGATATAGATATAGATATAGATATAGATATAGATATAGATATAGATATAGATATAGATATAGATATAGATATAGATATAGATATAGATATAGATATAGATATAGACATCTTTATGGGGTTAAAAATGAGTCTTTCTGTCTGTTACATATTTTTACACAAAACCATTTTACCCTCTTTACCCATTTTCGATGAGTTCAGGGTATAAAAATAAAGTTGCTAACTTTCTGCCTAATAAATAAATAAATATAAAAAATGACATTCAACATTGGTAAGCAGTTTATTTAATTATAGGGCTAGTTTTGTATACATCTAGAGTCATGCAAATTCAACAGCTGGACTAATCCCATAGCCATTTGCTTATTGGTATTCCGAATTAGGTCCAGTTTAATATGTTAGCTTATTGAGTTCTAGTCACAGTGAGACTTGCAATGCACAAGATATTCCGACTTATAAATCCAGCTCCGCTTACGGCTCGAGTGCGTTCCAGGGAATGTTGCACCTACTTATATCGCCTACTGAAGTTCGTTGGATGGATACCGCCAAAGCAGAATTTACAGCGATATCTATACGTCTTTTGGTCAGCCCTAGTACTTACTTTTGGCGAGCTGTATGTACCCATGGGCCTGGCACTGAGCCTTGTTAAGAACTTTACGAATTTTACGCCCGGTGATTTTCTTGGCGTACTGCAAGCATTCGTCAACGCCAATGGAGCGACATTAAAGAGCATCGTGGTCATCTTTTTGTATTCGCGGCTGAGTCAAATGGAGTCGGTACTTGACATTATGGACGAGCGACTGCGCAGTGACAGCGATCGCCGGAGGATCCACAAAGCTGTTGCTGATTCCAACTACATATTTTTGGTTTACGCGATAGTTTACTGCTGCTTTATAACGTCCGTATTTGTGAGTGGCGTACTGAATGGGCAGCCGCCGTGGTTTCTATACAATCCGATCTTCGATTGGCGCAGTGGAGCGATCAATTTTTGGATGCATTCGATCGTTGAGCAGATCTTTGTAACTCTATCGGTGTTGACGGTTCTAATATGGGATACATATCCCCTAATTTTTGTGTTTATGATGCGAGCACACATTAAGTTGCTGAGGGAACATATCCGTAATCTGCGCACAGATCCCCTTAAAACAGAGGCTGAGAACTATGATGAACTCACACGCTGCATTCGGGACCACAAGCTGATTTTGCAGTAAGAAAATCTCACATTTCGAAGCAATTCCTTTTTCCCCAGATTATATTTTTTCCATAGATGCTGTGATATTATGCGCCCCGTCCTCTCGGGCATCATCTTTGTGCACTTTCAACTGGTTGGCGTTCTACTCGGAGTGATCATGATTAACGTTTTATATTTTTCGGATCTCATGCATGGCATTTCATCGCTTATCTATCTAACTGCCATCCTATTGGAATCATTTCCCTGCTGCTACCTGAGCGACTTGCTCGCCGAAGATAGCAATGATTTGTTGAATTTACTGGCCCAATCGAACTGGATCAATGCTGAGCGCAAATATAAGTCCACTTTAATTATATTTATGCACCACGTGCAACAGCCAATTGTCTTTATAGCCGGTGGCCTCTTTACCATCTCAATGAATAGTAACATTAAGGTGGGTAGTATTACATAGATATTTCGAATTATATTGATTGATTGCAACGAAATTTTCAGATGGCCAAATTTGCGTTCAGCGTTATGACCATAGTGCAGCAAATGAATCTGGGAGATCGCTTGAAATAGGCTGAGCATTAAATATTCGTCGAAAGCATAACAACTTTGATTGACTTTAAATATTATTATCTTTTCCTATATATACTAGCGGATATTACCCCGCCCTGCCCGTAGAAAATTTAGTAATAAATATTGTAGATATTACTATTTCACCCAGTTTCCTCCCGTGGGCAATTTAATTGTTCCCGTACTATCTTGCACTCTACTTTTTTTTCGAAAAAATGTTTAAAACGCATTCAATAAAGATGGATTAGATTCATTTCTACAGAGATCTTTGAAAATAAGTTTCAAGCGGATCGGATGGTAAACATAAAATCGCTGAATCACGTATTCATGTCTTTATGTATTGATTTAAGAATAAGTTTGAGACCGATCGGCCGAAACTTACATTACCTTACCCGCATTTCCCACCGAGAAAGCTTCGATTCTGCGATAAAGAAATGAATTTAAGCCCGGAACTTAACCCACCAAGTATTTGACCCGCAATTTCACTTTGAAGGGATTGAGAAAAGTGTGAGTAAAGTGTGACAATCTTGATAGAGAAAAATAAACGTTCGTTTATTAAAACTTTGTCCCGCATTTTACATCCAAGAGCGGTGGATATTGCGAAAAACGTATCAAATCAATTTTCATAAATCCCACCAAGTCTTTGACCCAAAATTGCAGCAAGAAGGAATTGATTGTGCAAAAGTGTACAAAATTAAAGTTTTCGGCACAAAAAAAGGTGCTCTAATATATTTATGGACAGTCATTAGGTCAAATTATAGTTTAAAAAAATTAGTGGGCTTGGTCAAAGGCATCTGCAATCGCGGGAATAAAGCAGCTGGACGGAGGACATGTGACTCGACAAGTATTTATTTACAAAGTTCTAGGGGGAAACAGCTGCTCGAATCTCATGTAAATTTAGCGGCAAACTATAAAGCTAAGCATTTATCTTGGCCATATATCCAGCTGCACTTTCGCTGCGCATAAGCTCCAAAGAGTATCTCACATTATTTTATTAATCTATATAAACGATATCGTGCGAATTGAGCGATACCAAAAGCAGATCAAGGGAAATGATTCGTTGACTAGGTTATAAGGGGCACCTCCCCTCAGCTAGGGGTGTTACTGAAGCGCTTCAAAGTTCGGCTTCCAGGGTGTAGATTTTGCAACATTCTTGCACACATATTGCTGGTCAGCTCAGAGGAAAGGCGGTTGCAATGCATCCGCAGACTGTTGTTATAGTGTCAGTTGATTTGGGCACAAGCTTCGAATATTCCAGAGAGCACCCAGCATCCTACTTAAAACTGAGCTTCGAGACGATTCTAACTGCTAGAGAGTGATTCGAGTCCAAGCTGGCATTTTACACTGTCAAAAAAGGCTCTCAAGAGCCAGTCAAGCTTGCGTGCTGTTGATATAGATACCACTGAACTCACTTTCTGGGTGCTCTACATATGATGACCCACCCTAATAATAATCACGTGGACAGCATCATCCATCAAAACCACCTGATCCAGCAATTTGCACCACCTCGCAGCAACTGCATTTGTTCTGCGCCGCACTTGTGTCGCTGTGAAACGCGCACATGTTGCAGGCAGCATAAGGGCTATCATGTCAGATCGGGGCAAGTTCATCAGGGCGATCAGCGCACGCCTCATTTAACCAGTGCGCTTCCCCCTTCGCCAGGCCGCATTGTCAGCCTGAAGAACCGCCCCTAAAGTCTATATAACACCCGAATTGCAAATCAGAAAGGCAAACATGTTTCTCATTCACATCAAATTATAACACGAACAAAGGCGATTAATTAGCGATAGGTCGAACCGGCGAGGAGGGTTGCTTTTGCGGCAGGATCGCAACCACATTGTAATCGAAACCCACAAACAGGAAGGGAACTGCGCGTGCTCGCATTGCCAATCGCTGAGGCAGCTAAGGCAGCTGAGGCAAGCGCGAACATGTGCAACTGCAAGCTTCGCCTTTTGGGCTACAGCCAAACGCCCCAAACACCCCAAACACCACAAACACCTTAAAGCCCCAAATCCATGCACGTGCATATGTCATTTTTATGGCGCTGTTCGTGTTGCCATAAATCCATAACAATATGACAAGTACAAGTACTTTAGCGGCAGCTTCTCTCATGTGCAACATGTTTGCACGTTCACGCCAGAGACGCCCTGGGCCGGAGCTGGGCATGGACATGGGGCATGATGTTGTTGTTGCTTGGCGCTGCTTTGGGCTACCTTCAGGTGATTGCGATCAGCAGCCATGTGTGTGTGTGTGTATGTATGTGTGAGTGTATCTTGTGCCAGGATGCTCATTTGTGAGCTGCTGCTGCTGCTGATGTTGATGCTGATGCTGATGCTGCTGCAGTTGCTGTTGTCTACGCTTCATTTGGCGTGGCTACAAAATATTTTGCGCCACTCGCCGCCTGACATGATTTACATGAAGTCAGGGCAGACGCACGTTTTTATTACATTTTCGTGGCTGTAAGTGCGCCCAAGCCAAGCCACCGCCAGCACCACCAAACGACAATAACACTGACAACTGCGTCTCGCCGGCTTGGCTTTGATTTTCGTTGTGGTGTTACGCATCGACATGGAAAACCCAACAGCTGTGCGGGACGACAAGGGGTTAAGTGCGCATAATCATTTATCATGTTTTTTTTTTTGTTACAATTTTCAAGTGCACCATCACCAACACCACCACCACCACCACCGCCACCTCCACCACCAACTGGCAACAACAATAATAACTACAAACCAACGCGCCCACTTGTTTGCAATTAAACAAAACAATAAAAAGTGTGGCATGTTTTTTTTTCTTTATATGTTCTTGATGAACCACATTTGGTGGTGTTGGTGGTGGTGGTGGTGGTGGTGTTTCCGGCGCACACACGCACACTTGTCACTGTCGGGATGAATGTCGCCCGTGTGTCGCATACGATCTGCAGCTTAAGTCGACAGTTTAATTTAGCTTTGGAAATTGAATTAAATAGTCAACTTAAGATCGTAATCGTAATCCTTATACGGCCATGCGTAATCACATCATTTATTGGATTTTCAAGCTTATTTGGCTTCATTAGGTTTTAATCAATTTGAAGATCAAACATAGAAAAATTGTCGTTCGTTTAGAGTTAAGAGTTATGTTTACAAGGCGACGGCGATTGTTGTCTTTGGTGGTCTCTTGGGTCTTTTTTGTTTTATTTGTTTTTTTTTTTTTTTTGAGTTAATTGTGTGTCTATAGAATTTTTACTAATTAAAATACCTATAAACCCTGCATGTTGAGTCCTGCAGTGGCAACATTTTCAGCATTTCATTGGAAATTTCGAGTCGAGCGGATTGGATAAGCAACACGCTAACCCCAACACTGCCAGAGACCCAACAAATGACTGTCAGACCAGTTTCGAAGGCCTTTCGAACGGCTAAAGATGAATGGTTCGGTTTGAGTCTGAGTCTGAGTCTGGGTCTGAGTTTGGGTTTGAGTTTGGACTTGGGCGTTGTTGTAGCCTCAATCTGCTGGCTGCTACTCCCGCCGCGGACTCGTCGTTCATGTCCGGCGAACGTCGACTGACAGGCAGCAGCAGCAGAACACCAAAATCGACAGCCGAGCGCTGTTTACTACTACAATAAGAGCCGAAAAAAAAATACAACAACAACAACAAAATTCGAAAAACCGGCCAGAAAAAAAACTGAACAGTGCTAAGTAAGGCTCCAGATCTGCTTGTACTGAAATTGCTGGAGCGCATCAGTCGTAGCCCAATGGACAGCTGAAAAGGAGGCTGGAATTTTGTTGGGATGGAAGCTTAAAACTTTAGCATTTTTAATTAGCGCGTTCTTTGTTTTCGTTTCGTTATTCGTTGCGTTTTACACACAGCTTACAATGAGAGAACCAAAAATAAACAAAAGAAAACCAAAAATCGAATCGATTCAATTTTTTTTTGTTAGTGTATCTTCTTGGTTTAAAAATGTATTTGTCTCAAAACTGATGTTAGTCTAAAAATTTGCCTGCGTACATTTAATTATAATTTAGTACAAATTATTAAAACAAACATCTTCTGTGCTTATAATTCTCAAAGATTTTAAACACATGACATATCAGGTAAGGCTAGTAAAAACAGGCGGTAAAACAGGTGTTGTAATTGCTGTCGAACAAGCAAACGAGAGATTAATGGTTCAAATCGCAGAGCAACTTTCACTTATTATTACTTGTTTATTTAATTTGTGATTATTCACAAAACTCAAAGAAAAAAGTAATGCCTATAATTAAAAAAAAAAATTTTAAAAATGGGTCTTAACACTTGTAATAGTAATCGTATTTATTAGGGCGTCTGATTTAAGAGCTTTAATTCATGAAACATTCTCTATTTTAAGTTAGTCGTTGTTGTTAAGTTAGTAATCGTTCAGGTATCCAGTATGCTGACAAAAAGAAGACAAAGCGAAGTGGGGACTTAAAGGACTTGGGACTGAATGGCTTGGAGCGCAGATAGCTTTATTCAACGAAAGTCTGGGACATAGTCTAGTGCTTCAGATGCAAGATAAGTTCCATTATACTAAGTTTAAGCGATCCGGGTCACAACTGTAATCTCTGTATGCATTAAAGTTATTTTAGATATACATATCTATAGCTCTGACTATTTGAAGTAGGTTCTTAAGCAACATTTGTGGCTCTGTGCGTCTGTCAGATGCTTTGGACAACGATTTATAACAAAATAGGCGACCAATTACGCTGGCATGCCTTCAATGCTGTGGCAGTGCACTGTCAGCTAACTGTTTGGCATCCACAACAACAGCAGCAGCAGCAGCACCAGCAGTAGGAGGAGCAGTGGGAGCAGTGGGAGCAGTGGGAGCAGCAGCAGTAGTAGGAGCAGCATCATCGTAAAAGACAACATACATAAATATCAATTACAGGTCCATAAATTTGAAACCAATTAGCCAAGTGAAATTGATAAGAGTCGTTTGCGAACGCAGCAATTTACAACAATTTTGCCATCAAATAGTTGCCTGACAATGCACATCAAGTGAGACCGGGAAATGAGAGAGACTCCACTTCCAGTCCCTGGAGCCAATGGACGTTTATGCTAACCGGCAAATGGCTAACAACTTAATACAAATTGAAAGCTCAAAAGCCAAATGTTGGGTTCTCACATTAAATGGCAATGGCTGAAGCAGGAGCAACAGAAACAGCAGCAGCAGCAACGGGCAACGGGCCACGGGCAACTGGGCAGCAACCGGAGACAGCAGCAGCGAGCACTACTTAACTTTTCGACACCCAATGAAATTTTCGCACATTACTGCCAAAAGTATCTAGATGCAAAAATATCTGGTCGAGCCGTTGCCACTTTGCATGCAACTGCAACGTTGCCTACGGCCGGCTCATATCTGCATCTGCTGGTAGGCAAATGCAATTTATTATACGTCTGAGCCGGGCCAGACCGAATGCGAACAGAGAGAGGGAGGGGGGCCAGACGTAGAGATCGCAACAACGTTCCCTCACACACGCAAGCCTTTTGGTGTTTTCTTATTAATACATTTTTATACCCTATACCCATTAAAAGTAACCAAGCGAGGGTATACGTCTTTGTACTAGGAGAAAAACCCAGAATTGATTGCTTAAATCAAGCATAATTGATTTTAAATAATATATTATAATATCTTAAATAACGAACGATAAAAAACTTTCTGTTATCTTTATGCTCTTTTAAAGTAGATAAGTATTTTGTGCATTTATCAAGAAAACAATTCATTTAATAAAAGTTTTCTATCTCTTCAATGTTATATGTTATCAAGAAGTTGATTTGAAATAATAATTAATTATAATTTGTAATATTCAAGTTGAGTGTACTTATAAATTCTAGAGCGACCCGGCTAGAATATCATCCCAATCATACTAGGCTTTGGAATATACTGGATCTCAGGCAGAATAAGAACTAGAGACATCAACAATATAGCCTCAATTTCTGCATGAACTTGCCTTAGCATGACAGTTAACATACGAATTTAATAATGACAGGACAAAGATATTTCTACACATTTAAAACAGAATACAGGGTATTCCCCTAGTTAATCACTCCCGACTAGAGCATTACTGCATGTTAGCCTTCGCAGTGGCGACGGCGATGGCGGTGGCGGCGGTGGCGGTGGTGTCGGCCTGGTTGGCGTTGCAATTGGTAAAGTTAGCAGGCCCAGGAACCCAGGATCCGTCTTGGGGGCAACGGCAGCCACAAAAATCAGATAAAAAATGCTTCGCACACGATTAGGAATTTTTAATTAAAATATTTTGTACTGCTGTTTGTAGTTAATTTTGTACAACAACAGGCACACAAAGTGCCAGAATGGCAGAGCAGGCAGGGAGGGTTGTGCCGGCAGCAACAACAGCAGCATAAGCACCTGCATTTCATTGTTGTTGTTGCTGTTGTTGTTTGTTGTATGCGTGTAGAACAGCAGAAAGTACGAGATCCGATTTCAATGCCGCAAAGGGTGCCGAGTTTGGAGACCAGGCAAATCCTGTAGCGCTTTTCGCTTTCGTGCCCAGTCCGCAAGCTCCCTTCGGGCAACATTTCAACCTGCCACTGCGGTGGCAGCATTGATGGGCGTATACATGCGATTCTTTCCGTGCCTTCCACTTTTTGCTGCTGCTTCTGCTGCTGCGTCGTTTAGCTTAACTCAACATATTTTTAAGTCGCAATCTGTGCGAGAGTAAGAGAGCGCTGGAGTGGGAGAGCGCGGGAGCGCATCGATGATATATTTAGTGGCAGGCAAAACGAAAGACTTAAGCAACGAACTTGCGATTACGACACAGCATGGCGCACACATGACTATTTGGCTGCTGCTGTTGCAGTTGCAGCCATCGCATCCCAGTTCGATACGTAGCTGGTATCTTATATATATATATATATATAAACATATATATATATGTATATGTATATAGCTATGGCAATTGGTGTTGCGGCTCCACCCGATGCTGATCGTCGCACGACTTTTGTCTGGCCTTTTTGTTTTTGTGCTCCGCGCTTTGCTGTGTTATGTGTTGGCCACATTACCACTTTCCCCTGCCCGTTCAGCTCCGTCCTTTCGCATTGTGTTTTGCGCGCAAATTGAAGATCGTGTTAAACGCTTAAGTCGGTTTTTGCAACCAGCCAGCAACAACAGCCAACACATGCAGCACAATGCATCATTAGCGCTTGTGGCAAATGTGTTTGCCATGCACTCACACACACTCTCACACACACACAGCCTTACACAGACAGCACATTTGGTGCAACAAGTGCAGCAAATGGAGTTCATTGCCTCCATCGATTTGAATTTTGAGCCTCGTAAATTATGACTAATTGATATACAAATTCAAAACAGGAATTGCCACAAATCGGGCAACTCGCGACCGGCGACTGGCAACTGGCGCGATTGCAACATGCGGCCAAACAAATCAGCGACATGTTCGCTACACGCACGCGATTTTGGCCAATAAATTTGTTTGTCTGTTTTGCTTAGCCCCCCTTTTGGGCCGCACTTATGACAAATCTGCGACATCTTTCAGCCCAGTGCAACGATTCGTCTCGTCTACACGTGCACAGCATCCACAAAGCTGTCCACTCCCAAGGCGCAGTCGCCGTTGCCGTCGCCGTCGCTCAATTTGAAGTCTCATCTCAATTGTGTTTGGGTTTTTGTTTTCTTTATTTACACAAGAAATAAGCGCGTCCAAACACTTTGCGGCAATTGTAAACATTTAAAATGCAAAATGTGTCAAATAAGAAAACAGTTTTTCAGTCTTAAACTGCGTTTCTCTTCTTTATTTTTTCTGTGTCTGTCGCATAAGTAGAAGAAAAATGAGCCTCAAATAAAGGGTAAATAAAATAAATTTACGTTTTGCGTGGCGTGAAAAAATGCGCACGCACAGATTTTGTAAATGAAGGTGAAATGAGAAGACAACGCGGGTGTAGCACATACACAAACCTTTAACTGGCCGGCAGTGCTGGCGAGGCGGGAGAGGGAGGGGGAGTGTGTGTAGAGTCTGAGCCAACATAGTATTCGTAACATGTGCGTATTTAGGTATTTACTTTGGCTTAGGTTACGAGGGCGGATCGCGCTGCTCTATTCACATTAATCGTGTCACGAAATTTCGCTGTTTACCAAATTGGAGCTAATTTTAAAGATGCGAGAACAAAATTACAAAATCTCTTTCTTTCATAAGCAAATGTCTACATGAATTTCTAAAACTAAAAAAATAAAAAACAGGAGCTTACAAGTTTGCAGAAACTGCTTCACCAATGGTACTTTCTTATTTCAAGGTCCACTTTAAACTAATATAAAATAAAATAGTTTGATCTGTTAAAAACTTTGTGCTTTTTTTTATATAATTGCCAACAGCTTATGGTTTTCAAATTTCCAATTGCACAGCATATATTTTTTATTTTATTTAAAAAAAATTCACCGGCTTCGCCCGACTCAGCTGAATAATGTTGAATGTGCTAGCTTAACCGACAATTTTGGTGTACTTTACGCCAACTTTTGGCAGAAACAAAGCAGCTCAAAGTCAGTCGTCTATTCACTTACTCTCATTGTTGATATAATAAATACATTAAAAACTGTCATCTTCTTTAAGATCTTGTCCCGGTTTTGCACATTAGCGTTTCCGAAAACATTCAAATAGTTATAAAGAAGAATATCATAGTAAACAATGAAAAATATCATAAGTAGCTCATTAATCGAAAAGATTAATATCTTTCTAATCTTTCGTTATTTAGCTAGATCGATGTCCGGAGTTTATGAAAATCAAAAATCAAAAACGATTTTGTTTTAATTTATATTTTTCCGATAGATTTCCGATTTTTTTCGGCTGCACATCGGCAACCGTCTTCAGGGAAAAAATTTCTTGACGTGGAGACTGAAACTTTGTGCACCAGAGCCAGATCTACTCAAAATTTCAACAGTTATCTTTCGGTTTATTATAGAAAGTAGGTATTTACAAATATACAAAGCTTTTAATTAAGGCTAATAATAATCCAAATCGAATTTAATTTTTGCGTTCAGTAAACTGTTTTGGCCTTCTGCATGGCAAAATTCATAGGATTATGTCACTCGCGCGTATTTCAAGGCAAAATAAATGCTCAGAATATTTGTTCAAATAGCCAATTCTCACCTTGAGCCGTCGTTCTGTGCAGCTCTCTTAAGACATATGGTCAGCTTATGCTTTATGTATATGTTCAGTTTAGTGGCTTGGTAAATGTGCGCAACGACGCCTATAAAACGGGTACCAGATTTCCATATAACTAACAAATAAAAGCCAGCAGCAACTGTCCGAGCGTTGTAAACATTTCAACTAGTTTTTGCTTAAAACAATTTCCATTTTAAAATTATTTCGTTTTTTTAGGTTTATTTATTTATTTTTTTTAACAAGCACGTTGAGTGCGCGACGAAAAAACTAGAGCAGCAGCATTTTTAACTAGTACTAAAAACAAAAACACTGCAGAAAATAAAACCAAAGGCTGAGTCGTGTCTTTAATTGTGTATTATTTTCATTTCAATTTTAATTGCAAATTTTGTGTGTTTGTGTGTGTGTGTGTGTGTGTACGTGTTGTATGGGTGCGAGCCGGTTAGCGTACAGAGACTTGAAATGATTAAAAATGCAAAGCAAATACACTTCATTATGGGCCATTTTCCAGCGCATGTCACTCACAGCGGCCACATATTTCACTCAAAGAGCTGCACTGGTCGCCTCGGTGGTGGGGCGCATGCAAAGCAGCCCGTGACGTTGTAGGAGGCAGGCAGGCTGGCAGGCTGACTAGCTGACTGGCCCGTGAGCCTAAATTACAAGTGCAACGCATTCCCAGGCCGATTTCATCAAAATGATAAAGAAGACGGCCAAAACGCCGACGCCGCCGCCGTCGTTACCGACTGCCTGGCTGGACTGAACTCAGCTGAGCTGAGTGACAGGCCAGTGTCAGTGCCTACTGTTTGTACTGGCTCAGCCCAGACACTGGCCCTGTCCCTGTTCCTGGCCCTGGTCATGGACAATAAGATGAAGAAGAACAACAACAATCGAAACATTTAAGCACTTTACGCTACGCTCCACTTGAGCTGCGTTACGTTTCACATTCGAGTGCAAAATCAACATTACTCAAGGCGCAGGCAAAAGATTTAAATGCCTATCGCAGCGACACATCGACAATCGTCCCGGTGCCGTCACCATCGCTATAACCAGATCCCGATACCAAAACAACAGCCCCCCGCTGCAACCAACTAAAAGGGCTGTGGGCAGACGGTGGCACTTGTATTTTGGTATTGATCTAATCTATCCACGTTCAGCGCATGTACGCTGCATGTTGGCTGTCGCTCTTGTTGTTCTTGTTGTTGTTGTTGTGTCTCGGCGGTGGTCTGCATAATGACTGGCCATGGCCAAGAGAGCCGGCAACCGGCAACCGCCAACCGGCAACGGGCAATGTTGTAGCCCCAGTGGGCAACAAGAAATCTGCCCACGCAGCATCAAAGCAACAGCTACAGAGCTAGAGCTGGAGCTCCTTGGTTGCTTGGGTTCTTTATTGAGAAATTACCAAGCACACAAAATGAGGTGTCAAATTTTAAGTTTGTTTGGCTGTGTGCCTATCCACAAATCTATGCATAAATTGTCCAATTTCGTTGCCTAAGTCTTTTGTTTGCCACAACATATTTACGATGACAAATATGGCCATTGAGGCATTGAGAGAGCATTCTGAGCACTCTGTGACCATTTGAACATTGAAGCATTTAAGCATTTGGTATGCAGCCCGGCCCCTGGCCATACATAGCTGGATAAACAGCATCCACAACGGACGGCGTACGGCATCCAATCGACACCTTTGGCAAACAATGCCTTAATGAAGTGCGTGAACGCCAGGGGAAAGCTAAGCGAACCAAATGGAGTGTCTGTAAACTATATGGTAAAATAAATACATAAAAGAATTCCAATACCGATTTATGCTGGCTTAAAGACCTACGTTCTAAGTCAAATTAAAAGCAATTTGAACACCAAATAGAATGAAAAATGCCAAAATATCAAACAAGAGAGGCCCACAAAATCCGATACGAACTGAATACGTAAGGTAAATAACATACATATATAAAATCTGAAGCTTAGCGACAGTTTGCTCCAAATTAAAAAAGTATAAAACCATAAAGACGACAATAATGACAGCGCGTTGACGGTGACAACGACCATGGTTTCTTATTGTTGATGATGATGAGGATGATGATGAGGATGATGATGACGATGGGGATGGGTATGGGGATGGGAATGGGGATTGGATTGGTATGGGACACGGTACGCACGCACACAGCACGATGACACAGGCAAATGTCTTTCTTTTCTGGCAAACCAGCGAGGCTAGTTTTAAAGGTTCTGTGAGAAATGGTTCTGTGAAATATCAACAACCAAAAATTAACCCAGTGTTAAATTCCTTAAAATACGTATACAAGTTAGAAATAACTTTTTCAATTGTGGAAACTCTTAAAACTTTTGCCGAATGTATTTTAAATAGCTCTGAAAATAAAAAAGATTACAGAAAGTGGTTTATGTTTAAGCATTAAATGATAAATATTAAACAAAAAGTATTTATAGAAAGTGGTATATTTTTAAATTTTAAATGATAAACTAATATACATCAATAAACTGCCTGAACGTCTTCGTTGATTTGGACATAAAATCATATTGTAATTTGGATTTACTGTAAGCTATAATTATTAAATCATAATAATATTAAAAATGATAAATCAATAGATTATTTCAATTAAAAAAAACTTAAAATACTATCATTATAAAACATAAACTATATTAAAAGACATGTTTTGGGCAGCCCTCGTCATATAGTCTGGTCGCATGGCTTTTTTTGTCGCTGAACCTAATAATCCTCATGACTCGCATATCAAATGACAACAAATTTACTCCAGACGTTGGCAGCGACTAAGCGACTAAGTTGATGGAGTGCGGGGTGGGGAGATGATGCCGCAGTCGCAGTCGCAGTGTCAAATTGAGCGACAATGGGCGACAAAAAAGCGGGGCACAGTGGGACAGTGGCAACTGTAACGTTTTGTTGCCTTTAGCAGCGACTTTTGTCTGTCCGTCTGTCCATCTGCCCATCTGTCCGTCCGTTTGGCTACAGCCCGTGCGCGTCCCTTGGCCTTTTTGTCCGGTCGTGTCCCCTCTGGCTGTGTGTTGTGCGTTTGCCGCTTTAATACCTTTTAACACTAATCGCATCGAGCGCAACGCAATCAGTTGTGATGAGAATATAAATAAAAAAATAAAAAAAACGAAAACAAAAAAAACCCAGCGGACTACAACAAAAAAGAATCTGGCCATACACATATCGTCGCCCTAGTCGCCAACGTTGTCGCTGAACAAGAAATAAAAATCGTTCAAGTTCTTTGCCGAGGCTAAAAACGGTAGAGCCCAGCCGGAACCTGAAAGAGTCTTCAGTTCAAGCCACAGTCAGCGTCAGAGTCGAAGTCAGTCGGAGTCAGCGTCAGAGTTGGACTTTTTTCGGGTGAGATTTTCTCACGTGTTGTTTGCATTGCTTTATTTTTTTTCCATTTCTTTTATTTTTTTTTATTTACCGATTTCGATTTTGTTTTGCTGCTGTTGCTGCTGCTGCTGCTGTCGCTGCGTCAGTCGCGTTTGAAACTGGAGCTCCTCATCAGCATGAAACGAAGATTTTTATGAACGCAGTGAATTTTTATGTTTCCATGATGAACTGTGCACACGATCCGGCCAACGTCAGCCGGCTTTTGACCACTGGGCGGCAACTTGAGTCAGTCCCCAATGTGGATGTCGAGCGTCTCTCGACTTGATTTTGGTCATTTAGCAAAAGGTTTTGCTGTTGTTTCCCAGGTCTCGCGTTGTCGGTATTAAAAATCATCGAACAGGAAATTGCTACAAATTCTTTATGAGATTTACTATGTGTATTTTGGTCTTAATGATTTCTATTTGATTTCATTATAGAACATATTATACATATGTATGTGTATATACGCATCTGCATGTGGCCCTGTGTCTGTATATCATTTCGCCAGTGTGAAACACACTCTGCCATCTGCACAGTACGTGGCCCATGGCCAGGTGAGCGAGCCAGAGTTTCAAGCTTGGCCACAGCCTCATCCCTCAGACTTTGGACAGAGTTCAGTTGCGCTTTGCTGGAATTCCCGTGCAACACATGCGAAATCAGTAGATCACGAAATGAATAGCCATAAATACAATGGCAGGCAGCCGCGGCCAAGCCGACAGGAGCAGGCACACAAACTAGACAAACAGACAAACAGACAATCAGACCTATAGACATATAGACGTATGGGTAACATTTTGCCATTTAGCTCGATTGCAGTTGCAAACATGCGATTTTGAAGAGGTTCGATTGGCCCCAGAGCCGCAGCTTCTGCTCTTCCTGCCCAGTTCACGGCGTGCGTGTAAATGTCTAGACTCGGTCTGTTGGCACCGGGAGACTCAAATTGCGTTGCTGGGAAAATAATCAGCGAGTTGCCAGTTGTGGCTGGTCTGGGACTACAAATGCTTCTATGCAAATGTAGACATGTAATAAAATAATTACACTTTGATTTGAAAACCTTAAATTGATGATATAACAGAAGAAGAGCAGCAGGGGCACATTCCTACAAGTCGAAGCTAATCTACTCTAAGGATTTTATCTTGTTGGGAATAAATATGTTAAAAGGGAAACGATTTTCCCTTTTGATATTTTAATTAATTATATGACACTATACACCTTCTTTAAATGACAGAAAATGTATATTCACTTACTTTTATATTTCAAAAAATAAAATTTTGAAATATAAATCTTAAGTCTTTATTAAATACTAGCGGGTATAACCCGGCCTTGCTCGTGGCACGTATGTTATACAATCAATGTTTTCAAAAAGCTTTGAAAATGATTTTGAAACTGATCGGACGGGAATCAAAAAACTTTTATGCAAATCGGACAAAACTTAAAATTCACCAAAAAAATCTTTGAAATGCATTTTTTTATAGATCTTTGAAAATAAATTTTAACACAAAACGTCACCCACCAAATCTTCGACCCCCATTTGCACCAAGGAGGGATGGATTTTTCAAAAAGTGTGAAACACCCCTCAAAATAATTTGTACATAGATCTTTGAAAATGAGATTGGGGCCGATCGGATGGTAAACAAAAAACTTTCATACAACCGTTTTCCGCCAATTTACCACTGTTGCGGGTGGAATTTCCCAAATCGCTAAAATACGTAGTTATTAAGTTCTTATGTAGAGCTTTGAAAATAAGTTTAAAGCAAATCGGACACAACTTAAAATTTCCCCCAAAAAATCTTTAAATCGCATTCCCCCCGAAGAAGTTTGAATTCTGCGAAAAGTGCGAAACACGTCCCAAATGATTTTTCTTATAGATGTCTGGAAATGAATTTGAGCGCGAAACGTCACCCACCAAATCTTTGACCTCTATTTCCACCAAGGAGGAATGGATTTTCCTAAAAGTGTGAAACACGCCTCAAATGAATTTGAACAAAGATCTTCGAAAATAAGTTTGAGGCCGATCGGATGGTAAACAAAAAAGTTACATACAAACGTTTTTTGCGATTTTTCTACACTTGCGGGTGGAATTTCCCGAAACCCCGTCTTAACGTGCACCTACATCACATAAGGTAACTACAGTGAAAATTTCAGCTTCCTAGCTCTTACGGTTTGGGCTGTGCGTTGATCACCAATCAGTCAGTCAGTCAGTCAGTCAGGACAACCAGTTTTATATATAGAGATATATTTAGTTTTGAGAATCATTTTATGCATACAAAGATAATTAGGAGAAAAATATTTATTTCTAATTTACAAATTTATTCAAATTGAATATTATGTTTGAATATGTTGCCTAGAAATGTAATCTAGCACAAGCACTTCAAAACAATTTTCAAAGTTTAAACAGTCGAAATATCTTTGGATACACGAGTTAAACCATGGCTACATGTGAGACTTTATTGGGCCAATGTCAAATATATGGCTGCTAGCTGAACGTGTGTTTTATAGGCTACAAACAAAATAATATCGTTCTAGGGCAATAAACTGGCAGTTTTTGGAATTGCGGCTTCCATATATATCCAGCTAACGCTTCAACCTGAGCCGGAGCACTGGTGCGTTTACTTTAAGAATCGCCCAATTGGCTGTTGGCAATGGATGTGCCAATGGCAATGGCAATGCCAATGGCAGCCATAAACTGCAATTTCGCTGCCCTGACGACACCCGCTGTTTGGCTGAGGCCGTGTGCGCAGTAAAAACGATGGAAAATTAATTAATCTTCACATGCAACTAAATTAACGCATGATTGCCGGTCAGCCGGAGGCCAGTGTAGTAGCAGGAGCAGCCAGCAGCCAGCAGCCAGCAGTCGGCAGTCAGTAGAGCCCCAAGGCCTAAACTTTCAGTTGCAGCATGGACTCGGACACAAGTTCAACGTCTGCGCTTGGGGGGATTTATTGCATTTATCGGGCAATCGAATTGCGTTGCCAGTTTAAGATTTATATTGGGATATTTATTATTTTGGTGGCCGATGCGGAAGTAAAACTTGGCGCTAGACGCTGCTTGCCAGTGCCACTAATTAAATGTCTCGTCCCGCATTGACACAGCCTCAATTTATTTGACTCGATTTGGTCCTGTGACATTAATGAACACAGCGTTGACATGTTCACAGGCACAGTTACAGAGCTGGAGCCACGACAACGATGACACCTTTGGCCACAACGCGACGTCTGACAATGGGAATCATCAATTAAATTAGTTAAAGTTGTTTGCAGAACATTTGCCAACTTGCTGGCAACTGGCAGCCATTTGTTTTGCCATGGATTTCGTATGCAATTGGCATGACGGGACTCATTTGCATTTTGGCCCCAAACAGCAGTCGGATGGGAGTCGAGATGCCGAGCCAAGAGATCGGCTCATTTAAGTGTTAAAAATGGCAGTAACATGCGCTGCAAAATGTTACTTTTTCGTGCTGTGGCTGCTGCTTGCTGCTTTTGCTGTTATGTGTTTGTTGCTTGTAAATGATTGCGGCCACGTTTGTTGCCTCAGTCTTTTGTTTTAAATATTAAACGGGGCTACAAATCGCTGCCAGCTGCCGCTGCCGCTGCCACAGCCACTGCTCTTGCAGCACACAGAAAATTTGTCATTTTTCCCGCGGTTTGACGGCTCATTAGTCAGCTGGTTGTCGCACATTTTCGTGGAAGCCTTTGGGCCAGCCAGCCCCGGCCTGGACTGGCCTGGACAGAAAGCTGCCACGCGATGACAAGCCAGATTAGAGCGCCCCGGCCAGAATGAGCACAGCCGCAGTCAACAAAAACGACACCAGGCCGGGCAAAACGGTCCACCAAGGGCCTGACACTTTCTGTGGCGATTTTAATTAGAAACAAAACGTTTCTGTTGCCCTTTTTCGTATACTCTGTTCACCTAATGATAAAGAGTATACTGGTTTCGTGCTATGACTATCGGAATGTCTGCATTTGAGAGAGATACTTGAAAAAGTTGCCTGTGTATATTCTTATTATAAAGCACTAGTTAAAATTTGATAAGTTTAATGCAGATAACCTTTTCTGAAGTTTACCCTCTAAATACAGCGGCCACGCCCACAATTATGTCTTCCCTAAGTCACAGTTTGAAAGTCTCTGCCTTGAGGTTACAGTCTTAAAGTCAAGCAGACTCTTTTCAGCTGTGAACAGGGAATTGCCTAGTCGACTCCACCCGACTGAAACCAACGTAAATGTATTTTGATTTTTGTTGTTGTTTTTGTTTTGTTTTTGCTGTAGGCCCTTTGTTGTTGTCGTTTAACAAGCGACCGCCGCGTGGTTCGCACGCCTCGGCGCAACGTCTCTGTCCAGGCCGGGCATATGGCTTGTGGACAAGAGTTAATGTGTTAGGCAAATATGCAGTTGGCCACTTACCACTAGAGAGTCAAATTATAATTTCATGGCTTATAAAACTCATATTTGTGTTGCGTTTGATGGAATTTACGCGTGTGTGAGTGCGTGTGTTTGTGCGCTAAACAAAACGTAACTAAAAACATTTTTCACGCTTCTTTGTCCCGATGCCTTTCGACTGCTCTTTTATGTGTTTTCTATTTACACGCAGTCGTCGGCGACGTCGATGCCGATGCCGCGGCTTGGTAAACAGATTTTAACGCTTAAATGCTAAAAATCATTGGCAATGGAAGCGGCAGCACTTGGCTGAGCTGCGGCTGGCCGCAGAACGAAGCGTATAGAATTTCTAATTAGAAGTAAGACTCCAATACCGGCTCGCACCCGGACCGAATCTCTCTGGCTGCCCCGTTGCAAGTTGCCACACAAATTGCAAAGGAAAACAAAGGCAATGTTGTTGACTGTGCAAACAGCGCGCCGTTTGTGTTTGTGTTTGTGTTTGCGCAAACAGTTGGCACTCAACGCACTCGGCAAATGAAAAGGCAACAGCCACAGCAACAACAGCAACAAAATAAAATCAAACCAAACCAAAAGGAATCCCAGGCAGCCAATGTGAGGCGTGCACAACAAAACACAATTAAAATTTAATGACGAAAAGGCGGAAAATCGTTACAAGCTTTTCCACCACAAATGTGTCGAACGGGCCGAACATGCCCCAAAATGAATTATGCACATGCAGCTCATGAGGCCAACGTCACAACAAAATGCCGAATTTGGCTTTTCCTAATAACTACAACTGCCCAAATAGCTACCTCTGTTGCAACATGTGAGATGATGTCCAGCTACAGTCTAAACAACTGCAACAACAACAGCAAACACAGCCTTAGCCCCAGCTCTATGCTGCTTGATGATGGCGATGGCAGCAACTGACAGTAAATTCGATTAAACCGCAAATAGGTTTGGCCAAGCCAGGCGGACATAGAGATCAGCTGGGCCATGACTTGCCCCGTCTAAGATATCACAGGCGCGCACAGTGCGACCATGTTGCCATAAAGGCAACGAGCTTAAACAACTTATTTTTTAAATATTTCCCTTATATGCGATTCTCATGAATTCAAATACTAAGTGATTATTAAACAAGTTGTGTTGTTGTAGAGCGAGGGCGGGTAAATTAGATACCAACTTTTTCTCTGGCCATACTCTCACTTACTTTATTACTCTCTTTCTGTCACTCTTGTTCTCTGTCTCTGTCTCTTTCTCTCTATCTCTCTCTCTCTCTCTCTCTCTCTATCTAAGTCCCTTTCTCGCTCTCTCTATCCCTTTTTATTACCCTTTCTCCTACTTCTTATTCGACTTTAATCCTCGCAAAACCACCCAACAGCGTGGAAAAAGGGGTGATAGATCACCTTAATGCTAATTTTCAAATATCTATGTGAAGTGTCACGTGCTGATTCTAAACGGCGATTGCTGATTCTAAATGGCGATCGAAAAGTGTTTTTTTATCTAGCCTGCAAAGGAATGAGTTTTTGCAACATAGCTAGGTAAATGTAGATCAGCTGATAAATGTATAAATTAGGGGTTGAAGCTTTCATGAAGATTATAATTTATTTTGTATTTTGCATCAAATTACTTCTTGCTTCTTCTGGGCACTTGTTATTCGTGCCAGCAATATTGTCAGATCGCTTAGTTCACATTATCAGAAAATTCCCAGCATCTTCAATTAACCCAACCGACCCACTGTGCACTACTGCAATTGTGCTGGTTAAAGGTGCGCAATGGCGGCAAAATTTATGATTTCATTAAAAGCAGCAAATTTAATCGAGTGAATCTGAGCTTGAAATGTGAACAAACGGCAGCGCATGCAGTCGAGATCTGTGCAGCTTCCCTTGGCTGTGCGGAGCAGGCTCTGTGCAACAGTTAGCCAAGGCATCCATCCCAGAGCATTGGCTGGCCAATCTATCCCACTGGCCAATAAGTGGCACAATCGTGCGCACTGTGGACGCTTTTTGATTGAGCAATGATCGGGTTGGAGCCGTTACCTTTCGATGGTTCTACTTCTCAATTGGAATGGGAGCAAGGCTTGGACTTAGACATGAAATTACAAGCTGCTATAAAAATAGCGGTCGATTGGATTGTTGAGCTGCAGTTGCCATAAAAATAACTAAGTAAATCGCCGCCCAGCTCACGTTCCGAGCGAAATAAAATCAAATTGAAAAGCGCCAGTTTTTGGGCCGTACACAAAATAAAAAATAAAAATAAATAAAAAAGAAAAAAAAAATATCGGCCCCAACAAACGATCGGTGGGTTCGTTGGATGGTCTTATGTACTCGTTGGAATCGACTCACGTATTTTGTGTTACAGTTTGTCGGACCCGAAGCTTACTTCGTGCGGGCAGAGCAATATATATATATATATGTATATATACATAAGTATATATTTCTTTTGACTTGGCCAAAATGCGGCGATGATGGCGTCCATGTTGGCGCTCCACTCCACCTACCACAAGGCTGGCCAACAATAACAGCGACAACAGCGACGACAATCAATAGACAAACGTTTGGCCTCATGTTGTTGTAGTTGTTTTCTCAGCCACGGGCGGGGGGTCGGAGATTGGACGGGGATACGCTGTATTGTAAATCAAACGGAACTGAGCAAAACAAGCGAAACGGTATTGTTTCCAATTGGCAAAGCAAGCCTGGGAGGAGCACGTCGCCCACCGTCCCCACTCCGGCACCCGCACCCACACCCGCTCTGCGGCCACTTGATGACTCCAGCAGATGGCCCCGCGCTGGTTCAAGTTGCCACTGTAGCGCTGACAAGCCGCAGGCATGTCGACCGCAGGCTTACAGTGCACGCCCGCTAAAGAGGCACAAGTCGCGCGCAAATGCTGCAAATGTCGATGTCGCTCTCGCTCTCTCTATCTCTCTCTCTCCCTCTCTCGCTCTCTCGCTCTTTCTGTGTTAACCCTACGACCTTTTTATGTTGTGCTCAAATCAAATCGAGTCTTTTTCCGTGTGTCCGCTTCTTGGGCGATGCTCGCATCACGCCCGCCCGTTGATGTTTCCTCAATTAACCTCCTCTTTTTTGTTTGGCGTCTTTTTTACTTTTTACTTTTTGTTTGAGCCCGCTCGAAGATCTGGGCGTATGCGCATTGTCGCCATTAACTGCAGCTGGTCCCGGCCAGAGTTGGCCTACACATGGATTGCCTTTCCTTTGTAAGAAAAAAAAAAAGTAAATTTGAAAATAGAAAAATTCAACAACAACAACAAATACCACTTTAGTTAAATTGAAATGGCACTGGGAAAAGCTGTAAAGTAAACTGTAAATTGTTTAATGGTTGAAAATGCAAATATTTTAACGAAAATTTCACAAACTTTTGAAAATTGCCAACCAAAATCAAGTATACGCAGTGTTTTACAACTAGTTGTATTTTTGCGATTTTTAAAAAGATTTTAGTTTAGAATTTATATTACAAAATTTAACTATATGAGAAATGCTTTAAAAGTGGAACGTTTACTTGACAAAATGAAAGTAAATGTTAGATATTTAACACAAAATAAAATGAATTTAATTGTAACATGTAGCTTGCAAAATTTAAGTAAATTGCAAGTACATTGCAAATAACAAAAAGCCCACAGAAATGTAGCTGAGTAACAAGTTTACTTTAACAAATTTAAATAAATGTTGCATGGTTTACAAAGTGAAACAAGCCATAATTAATTAAAAAATTTTAGTTTATCATTTATTTAAAAGATTTTAAGTACATTTAAAATGCCTTGCAAATTACAATCAAGCCCCCAAATACAACCAAGCCCACGGCGGCTTTGACTGCAATCCACCGTACAGAGACCCCACACAAAGATGGCTAATTAAAACGGTCTCCACAGCCGCCCCAAGCTGCTGCAGCTACTGGTATTTTATTTATTTTTTTTTTTCAATTTAATGCTATTTTTTCTGCTACTTCGCGGTGACAAAGAGGCGTTGCAGCACAGGTTAAGTGAGGTTGTGTTATTTGTCAATTTGTTTCTCCTTAAGCAGCGACAAGCGGTTTTAGTTGTTGCTGCCGCTGTCGTCTGTGCATGCGGCAGCCGAAATGCAATAAGGTTATTAGGGTTAAGCCGCAGCGCCGCCCTCACTCAATAGCCCCAAAAAAACAGTCGCACACACCAGCACACACACACACACACACTTACAGCATTTATACGGCCAATAAACAAGCCAAGACACAGCATTGTTGAAACATCTTTTCCCGCTGCCATAATTTTCAATCACATTAAATATGCATTTGGCCAAAACTCTAATAATCAAAAAAAAAATAGGCAAAACGAGCGAAAAAACATGTAGCACTTGTCAGCACAGCCGACAGACCATAAAAACCTATACGAAAAACCATTTTGAAATGTAATAAACATCAATAAAAAATCGTTGTTTGAATTTTATAATTTTTGTTTTCTTCGCCGACGCTTTTGTTTTTTTTTTCGCCTTTGTTGGGACAAAATTTTTATTAAATTAACAATAAAATTGTTTATGCAAATTGGCTAAGCGTAAATCTTTTGGCTTTTGCCGTTTGCCGTTTGCCGTTTGCGCGCCCTCTGCTCGAATTATAATCAAAAAGCAATTATAATAAAATCCAAGAGCTAAATTATGGCGCTGACCGAAACTAGAGTGGTGCAGAGGGCGACGGGGGGGTAGGAGACGGACGACACATGGACAAGCGGCTAATGAAATTATAAAACAAATGTGCCTCATTATTGGACACTAAACGCCATTAAGAATTCAAATTTTACGAAATGCTTATAAATTTTGCGCAGCTTCCAGCAGATAAAAACTGTTCAAAATTTGGCCAATCTATTGTGCGACCAGTCTATGATATGTTTTAGCGAAATTTATGTGGCAGTTGAAACTGGAAAACAAGCAACAAATGTCAGCAAATGGCGTTGACCAAAGTGGCTCATGAATTATGTCGAAATTCTCGTTCATAATCAGCTCTTGGCCAAGAAGCAGCCAATCTGGACAACAGCTGAATGAAAGTGGCAGAAGGTGCTTTCTATTCATGGCTGCAGACCAAGCGAACATTTTCAATGAGTAGGTCCAAGACTTGAAACCAAGACGAGAACTTAAGGTTTGATTCGTAAACCTGATTTTCTACATTAAGGAGCACAGATTCAACTCTTTAATGAAACATTTTTAAACATTCTTGAATAGGGTAATATTTTTTTCTCAAATAACGCTTAGAAGAATACTTCACCGACCCCATATAAATATATTCTTGAGCATTATTTTTTGTTTTTCAAGATATCAGAGCCAAACTCGGCATTTATAAGCTTCATTATGCTTCTTATATACATGCATAGTCTTATCAACCTCTTTGTCCTTTATGTGCAACGATTTTGTGTCTCAAGAGA
This sequence comes from Drosophila montana, assembly GCF_035044405.1. Classification (NCBI taxonomy): domain Eukaryota; kingdom Metazoa; phylum Arthropoda; class Insecta; order Diptera; family Drosophilidae; genus Drosophila; species Drosophila montana. The sequence continues at coordinate 226,045 of NW_026998422.1, forward strand.
TCTCGCGATTAAGGTGCATTTTGATACGAATAATATCCTAGCGAACTATTATAATTAAGAAAGAATGGGTAACAATTAAAAAACTTTTCTGGTTTTGACCAGACTATCTTCCTTATTCTTTTATTTTGGATAAAGAAATAAAATGCGTTCCAGCAAATTTTCATAAGACCTGACAATATAAATATATTATTTTAAACTAAAAAGCATAAGTTTAATTATGTCAAGCTTTTGGATTTCAGTTAGGCTGTTATTTAAGCAATTGGTTCGGTTCAAGTTTTGATTGTCAGTTAAGATTGGAGTTCCTGGCTCGAACCGGTTTCAGTTAACAATGAAATATACGTTTGGATCGAACTACTAATACTAAAACCTAATCGAATGACATGCGCTCGCATTGAAGTCCATTCCTGGGCAATAAAGATGCTCACTTAACGGCAATTTTATGGCCAAAATACGACAAACTGTCAAAAGCTCAACAACGCATCGTATATAAATATGTATTTGCATAAATGTATAAATTTTAATTTGAATAAACGAGCCAAAGGCGGTTATTCCAATGCCGACGCCGCCGCCACATTCAAATAATTCACACCTCATTCGGACGCATTGCCGTGCGCAGCACAGCGGGAGCTCAGCTCCCCTCCCACCTACCCCTACCCCGCCAGTCTAACACCCGCTCTGGGCCCTAGCTGCGTGCGGTCTTAAATGTCAAATATGTGTCCGATTCGAGAATTTCTCACGCTTATTCCGAACACACGTTTCCAATGCAAAATAATTCAAACTGCAAATGGAAAAAAGCGACAAACTAGTTGCAAAGAAAAAAAATTGCTTACAAATTATTTTGATTTTATTTATTTATATTTTTTTCCGTAACTTTCTTTATGGCAAATTAGATGCAGCAATAAAATGCCAAATATATATGCACGTGTGTGCATGTGTGTGTGTGTGTGTGTGTGTGTGTGTGTGTGTGTGCCGCAAAAAAGTGTAATAAATAAAAAACTGGCGAACCTCATGCAAATAGCGCAACGGGCGTAGTATTAGCTGCCCCAACTAACCACCCCACCCCTCACTCCTCCCCCCTCTTTCCACCGGCGTGCTCTGGCAGCCCGGGCAGCCGCAAACGTTGGCCTCGCAGATAGTCTGGAAAATCGTTGTTATTATTTATTGCCGCCGATATTTTTATGTTTCGCCGAAGTCGTGACTTGGCCAGGTCGCAGCCGCCGTTGCCATTGGACGTCGACTTTGCCTTTCTGCCGGCTAGACAGGCAGCAATCGGTAGGTGTGTTCCTGGCCACTGACTGACTGCTGCTGCTGCTGCTGCTGCTGCTGAACTGACCAACTGTTGCACACTTGAAGCGCGCACTTCTTGGAAAGCTTTCAAAATGACGCGTTAACTGCCCGAGCGATTAAATCGATCGATGGATCGATCAAATGACGAAGACGACGCATCCGACCGGAAGTGGCTGTCACTGCTGCGATTCAAAATAGACACACAGAAAAGCAGCCATACGACAGAAACAGCTGGGCTGACCGAAGCAGCGGCTGGGCCCGATCAAAAAACTGGTAATCAGCTCGTTAACTGTTCAAAGTTGACACACTCCGTCAGCTGTAGCCGTTACTGTCTGTGTGTGTGCTTGTGCTGGTGGCTTAGCTATTCTAATTATTCAGTTACACATGCATTATAAGCTCATAAATATGCGCAGGCATGCTCCAAAAAAGCGTGGCTCGGATTGCGGGCATATCCAGCCAATGAAAACGTCAGTTCCTGTTGACTAATGCGTTCGGTTTTGGGCGGTAAAACAGAATCAGGACGACCATTTGATGCCCTTACCTTATTTTAAATTTGAGTACAACATTTATGTTATTTCCTAAGCTATCCCATGTTATTGTTAAGAATTTCCAATTGAAATTATTAGTGATAAACCAATATGATTGTGGGTGATTCGTGGTAATTCGTAATACCCTGTACTATTTGAAAATTAGTAAGAAGCCGTATGTTGCAGCAATATTAACTTCTGTCTGTTTCTCAGCGCGTCATCTTTATTTTAAATATATCGATTGCTCTCCCAGTTTCTCTATGTTATATAAATCTATATTTTCCTCAGAGAATGTAAGAGCTGAAAACTCCATTTTTTCATGCAGGCGCCCAAATGGCATGTCATCAAGATTAGTTCACTTTTCAAATAATACTCCCTACTCCCCCCAAAAACGAAAAATATATTATACATTCTGCATTTTTGGTATATACCCACATTCAAATGTAATCCTTAATATTTCAACGTTTCAAAACAATAGGACTATAAACCATATTTGATATTCTAGAGGTTATTTTGCAAACTCTGAGACAGAGGAAAGGAAAGACAGGGTATCTCCTAATCAGACACTACTCGAACACTCTTTTTTAAACCGAAACCCAATTGAAATCAAAAAGAACAAACAACTGTTGGTATAATAGATCTAATATACAGTATAAAACCGCATTCGCATTATAAAAGCCGAAAAGCTCCCAATTTGTAGTGTATTTAGAATCAAAAAAGAAAAAAAACAACTGCGTTGTCGTTGCGACATTTTGATGTCGCTGACGTTGCGACGCTTCGTTCGGTTGGTTCGATTTGCTGGACACGATCGAGACAAAGTCGCTTACTTTCGCTTGGTCATGAATATTAAAGACATTAAGTAGGAACAATAACATACGAAGTACAAACACGGCCGGGCAGGGCCGGGGTACATGACTGGCGAAACTCCCGAACAGAACTGAACAGGAACCGACCAGGAACAGAAGAGCCAAAGCCCAAATACTTTAGACTTTGTGCCGGTTGCACTTGATGCTCCTTGGCTTTATGGGCTTGTGAAAATGTCTGCGCATGTCAAAAGCAGCTGGGATTGGGGGAAGGGCGTAGGGCGGAGGGCAGCCAGCAGCAGGAACATAACAATACAAGCAACAAGTACGAGTTGTAGTTGAAGGCGAATGCTGGAAAGGATTTCGTGTCGTTTTGTCATCGCATGTTCGATGCTGGCAAATGAAAACGTGAGCCGTACTTTTAGCATTTGCTGCTTATAAATATGCATTTCTCGATACAATTTTTTTTTCTTTTGCCTTCCTTTTTTTTGTTTTTGCCATATAATTTAAGCAACGAAACTCAATAAACAATGCCGCAGAGTCAACCAAGCAGCCAAGCAGGGGGAACTGAAGTTGCAATTTTGTTGTCAACGAAACGCCAAAGAGACGCGCCAAGTTGCGCCGCCAAACGCCAGACAGTTGCCATCAAATACTTCAGAGCTGGGTGAATGATGCGGATGATGTGCTGCTTGGAGGAGCACATCAAGTTTTGATTTAAACTTTCATCGCTGGCCACTTCAGAGAGCACCATCGATAATGCCGCCGACTGTGTCAAGTGTCTGGAGCCGCACATGGCCAACCGTCAGACGGGGTCGTCGCTTTCCTTTCAGCTGTTGCTACATTTAAATCATTTATAAACGTAATAAAAAAAAAGGAAAATACAAGTAAAAATCCGAAGAGCGAAGAAGAAGTTGATTGGAAATTCAAATCGTTTAGTTTGAACTTTATATTTTACATACGATTAACAAATTCCCGATCATTAAACCCAATTGCCTGGCCCCAAACGACTGTGGTCCGTTGTCTGTGCCTTTTCAGGCCGATTATTAATGATTTCCGTTCAATTTTTCATAGATGAATGTAGAGTGCAAGGTCATCAAAAGACGTGTTGATTACCAATAACAATAATAACAACAATAAATTAATAGCAGACGAGCCAGCACTGAGTTGGACAACCCGCGGTTAATGAAACCCCGAAAGGTATTTTTCTATACCCTAACCCCAAAAAGTCTTTACAAAGGGCATGTCCAGTTGGAATATTCCGAATATTCTATCAGAAGCCCTGAAATTAGATTTATCATTCTGATCAAGTCTTCAAACTCTGATTTCCAGATCATTTTTTAACAGGTGAGTTGTCGCAAAAGCTGAAATATGTTCTTCTCTTTGGAAATGGTTCGGCTAAATATAAAAAAACTTTTAAGAGAGATCCTAACTAGTTATTTTATCTGATCATATGTATTAGAGAAGAGTTCAATTAAAAATTTTAATGCAATATATTACAAACTAAGATTTGAACCAAAATCTGTGTTCATGGATAATAAACAGGTTCACAAACCGAATCTAAAGACAGAGAATCGGTTCAAGCCATGAGCAGGGAACAATTTTTGTTGGGCTTGCAGCCCTGATATAGATAATTTTATCTAGATATTTACATATTATCTATCTTTCAAATCGCATTTCCAAATTTCTCAAATATAAATATTATTTGATTGGGTTTATACTGGGTATATTTCAGTCGGTACATAAAATGTTATTTGGGTAATTTGATGGATTGCGTTGAGAGTTTGTGTGTGTGTGTGCGATATATAGACAAATCTATTTTCCATGTACAACACACTTTACATACACAAATTCTGTTTACACACACACAATGCCATGGGGAAGGGGCACAAGATAAACCGCATTCATTTGATTTATAACAATTTAAAAGCATTAAAAATTGTACTCGTAATATGAATTTGTCGATTCATCGAGCGTTAATTTCACAATTTAAATGTTTGAAAATTGCGCTTGGATATCATGTAAATCGTTGGCTGCTGAAAAGTGTAAACAAAAGTAAAGATCGTTTAATGGAAGATGGAAAGTGTAAATAATATAACCATAGAGTTTGGACTTAAACTCGAATTTAAAATCTGATGCTGCACATTTATCTAGCTAAAATTTCCAATGCAGGAGGCTGCATTGAATTGTTGCAAATTTATATAGTATGCTGCCATTAAGATACAAAACGTTGCAGTTGCCGTTGCAGTTGCCAATGAGTGGCAAATGTAATACAACACTAATTGGCCGCTCATGAGGCGTCTAATGCCAAATGCAGCAACGGGCGGCTGACGTCTGCCCACAGACAATGGCCAGCCAGCCGTACTCTATGGCCAGCTTCAAATGAAACTCGTTAAATATTTATGAGGAGCACGAGGTGCATGCATACCACACACACACACACACACACACACAAATATATACACACACAGCACCAAGCCGAGCATCTTGTCCAGATGTGTAGCCCATAATTGTGCACAGATTTTGATTTGGAGTCCGCTGGATGTAGTAGCCGACGCAACACCGCTTGCCTTGCCTTGCCGTGCCTTGCCTTGCCTTGCCCCTAGCCATATGCTGCACATACAGCTAGCTGTAAAAAGCCAAAGCCAAAGTGTAGTGAGTACCTGGCCCATAGCTCTCGGCGCAACACTTGAGCGCAGGACCAGAGCAGCCGAAGCAGCCGAAGCAGCCGCAGCAACAACCTGTTTCGTGGGAACATTACCTACTCTGGGCCTGACTCCACCTCTGACTCCGACTGAGTGTTGCTTGGGGCTCGAGCTGCGGCGGCTCGCGCTGCAGCAACATTGCCTGACCATTCGTCGACTTTGACTCTGACTGACTAACTGACTGAATGACTGACTGACTGACTGAGTGACTGACGAGCTGCCGCTGCTGCTGCTGCTCATAAATGAAACCTGTTAAATGAATGAAATAAAGTGTTATTTGCTCGGCTCACAAATGTTTCGTTGGGGCATTGGTTCTTTTTTTGGTGCTGGGCTGCTTGGATTATGCGCGCCAAGGCGCGTCTTTATGCCACAAACTGTGCTCTAACTCGCTGTGTGTGTATGTTTTATGTGCTTGTTGTGCTCCGGTTCTTGGACTTTGTTAGCTTTTGGAACGCAGCCTCAACATGCCGCAACCTGTACGTAGTTTAATTTGATTTTTTCCGAGCTTGACTGGGCAGCCCTGCCCTTACACACACACACACACACACAAACACTCGCACACATGTGTGTGAGTGACTTGTAAATTTTTGATTCTGTTCGCTGTTATTGTTTTTGTTGCTGCCGGCCTGTTTTTTATTTATATTTTTTTGTTGTTTACCTACAGTAGTTGTAGCTGCATGTTTTGTGTTGGCTTTCAAGTTGGTCTTCAACTTGAGTTTTATTTTTAACTTAATTTCTTGGCTCGGCCTCGGCCAACTCGTCCATGCGTAATTCATATTTTACTTAAGCCGAACCCAGTTCCAAGGCACATAATTCGCAACTTTGGATCCCTGTGCATACCATATAATTTGCGGCAACAACAATTTCTGGTCGTGTTGATCTTCCGCTAAAAAAAAAAATGAAAGCCAAAAGAAGAGATTGGGGGGCACAAAACTTAAGCCAACGCGTAATTGCCATTGCCCGGCTTTAGCCCAATAAATGCGGACTTTACATCATTTAGAGTCACTCGGCAGTCATTTATTATTTCACTCGTCTCAGGGAAGAGCTTCTCGGATTTACATTTTATTGTGTACATTTTAATTTAAATTGATATGTATTTTATTCGTAAAGCTGTTGTTCCTTTTGCCTCGTACCCTCTGCCCCGGCCGGCTGTTAAAATGTTGGCTTAATTCGACAATTTAATTTGGGTTTATGCCGCTAAATACGAACACAATCTTGTGGCCAACAAAAGGCCATTGGTCTTGGGCTCATGTGAAATGAGGAAGCTGTTCCAAATGGGGGGCGTGGTCGCGTATCGTGTACGCCAATTTTTTGTTGGTGAAAACTTTTGGTTTTTGGATACAAATTGGAAAGGGAATTGCGATTTAAAGCCAGACTAATAAAGAAAAAGATCACATATACTAAACTGATATAATTACGGTTGTTCAAACACCTCGAACAACGGAAGTGCTATTGATGTTCTTCTTGGAAACTCTTTTCTTATGCTGCTTCTTGGAGACAGCTGTTCAAATTTAAATTAGAACTCAAAAAACTATTTTTTAACATTTTCATAATCCATAATCGAAATACATAAAAATTCTAAGAGATTTTATTTCTTTCATCTACTAAAAATGCGTTTTTTTTTTCTCGCTAAATAAATGAGCTTGAATAATTAAGTCTGAATAATAAAGTCTTTTAATAAATGAGTTTGAGCTTATATTTTATAATTGCTTTCATTTCGACGACATTTTATTATTCAAACTTTCGATTTTAAAGAAAAACACAACAAATTATATTTAATAAATGTTCACATTTAAGAATAAATTATCAAATTTCAGAGCCATTTAGTAGTTTTGTTAAGAACTCTTTCATTAGAGCCGAATAGTCTGTGAGCTACAGTAAATGGTTAGCTTGAGTTATTTATTGAAGCTCCTTCACAATATTGCTTCCTTATGGCATCGGAATTGCCGCCTTCTTTCATAAAAGCATACATGAACAACATTATTATACCCTGTCCTCATTATTTTATTGTGAACAGGGAATATCAAATACAATATGTTTATCCAGAGTTGAGAGTTTAGGCGGAACGAGTTCTAGACCAAACCTATATGTTAACTTAAGTTTAAAAAGGCTTCTAAGGAACCAACTTATTTACTAATGTATAGAACAGAACATTACGTAGAGCACAGCTAAATGTCTTTAACATGAATCTATAGAAAATAAAAATTCATTTTACTTGTCTACCCAAAAAAACGATGCTATATATATCGTTGATTAAACCTATATTTTTCAATAGTTCTGGGGCCCCGAAACCGAAATAATTTTTTGAAACCGATTGAGATTTGCGAAAGTAATGCAAATATAGTTGACTATACACAAACCCAAAAATTGCAACAACAAAATTTATAAAAAAAAAAATTTGGGTATTTTATATGATTTATAAAAAAAACCTTGCCAACGAAACATGTTTAAAAACCCTTGGTGGATTTAGGAGTATCAAAACTAGTGAAAAATATAAGTTTCATCAGAGGCAATTATATAACCGTTGTTGCAGAGTGTTCTCGGGTAGACAAGTAAAACTAACTTTTATTATCTTAAGATTCGTTCATCGTTTATTAAACGCAGCTACAGAGAAAGGAATCAGTCTTCATCTGGTGACATATCAAGCTTTGCAGGCAGTCAAACTAAATTAAATTAAATATCATAAATATTTTCAATTTGCTTCTGATAACTGCAACAAAATGAATATTGTTTTAATACCGGCAAATTAGCTAAAAGTACTGCATATGCTAGAGGTTAAAGGTTAACTTAGTTGGATAGAGTACATAGAGTATATATATAGAGTATATATAGAGTATATATATATATATATAAATGAATTAACTTTCGAAGATAAACAAAGACATAAATCGTCATTTTGTGTCTTTAGCAGACGGAAATCGTTTGCCATTTGTCGATAGGTCAGCTGGTTAACCGAATGACACTGGCACCAGGGCGCGCTGAGTGCATCTGTGGCAGAGAGAAGACGCCTTTCGCAAAACTAAATCCCAAGAGATATATTATTTCTGTAAGTTGAGCTGAGAAAACTACTTGATTTTCTGGCCGAAGCGCAGCTAATTTTTGTTTCATTTTATAAATAAAGATCTTTGGCCGCTACGGATATTAATCAAAATAACAAAGTTGAGCGTTTTTAATCTTTTACACTCTTTCCAATCAAAATATGCAGAGCTGTAACAAAAGATTCAGATTGTGTTTCATATTTTGTTTTTCTACCGGTTCTGTTCTCGTTCTTGTACGCTTTTGATGCCCTGGCGCATTGGGGGTAGTCCCGCTGCCGGGGCGCCAAGCATTTTAGTTCCACTTTAGGCGCACAGACGAGGCCATACTTAGAAAAAAACGAAATAGGTATCCACAACGATGATGACTAACGGATTCGTTTATATTTTGTTCCCATGAACAAAAATATTTAATTTGATTGCCGTTTTTATGTCTTCATTAGCAAAATGCTACAAAAGTAATAAATTAGAGATTGCGGCTTTTCGAAAACGCTTTATTTCCATGTGTGTGCTTGTATATTTGTGTGTATGTGTGCGTGTGCGTGTGTCTGTATGTACGTTCGTAAGTCTGTAATTCGGCCCATGCATGAAGATTAACGCCTGATTAATGAACACGATTATTCATAATTCTTATCACTGGGCCCCTCACAAATAATTGAAACATTTTCGCGGCGGCCGCCTCTGTGACTGCATTCAATGCTAATTCGACTTCATAGAATTTGATTTAGAGATCATTAAGAGCGAGCGCGAGCACAACATGGACATGGACATATACATGCGCTTCCTTTGCTGCCATTATTGATGATGCGTCTTCACATACATACGCACCTGTGTATGCCAGTGTATGCCTGTGTATGTGTTTGTGTGTGTTTGTGATTCCTCTGTCTGCACATTTGCGGCACGCAGCTCGTCAATCAATTGACCAAGCCAACTTGCAACCGGTTTGTGCTCCACTTCCAATGCACACTTTGAAAAGTTTTAAAAAGGGTATTATAGCTTATGCACTTGTATGTAACAGGCAGAAGAAAGCATCTCCTGTTCTCTCTATTCTTCTGTCTGTGTGCTCGGTTGTTTGACACTGGGCTTAGGGTATCTCCTAGTCGTGCTCTTTCGATTAGTGCGCTCCGACTTGATATGGTTTTTTTTGTTTTAGCATACCCTAACAAAAAAGGGAGCGGTCGACTCAGTCGAAGGATTCTGCTCATAATCATATACAATTTTCTTAAAGACCAAATTTTAAGCAATCAAAAAGTCATATACATATATAAATATCCGGCACTTTTGAACTGGCAAATATATACAAACTTATACTAAGTATTGCATTTACTTCGAATAAGTTAACTTATATTGAAATCAAAAATAAACGATTCCTGACAACTCGAACTAACATAGAAATTTTAAGGAATATTCAAAATAATATAATTGATACATTTTAATAGTAAATATTCAAATAATTTAAAATTACAATTATTATTAAACGACTAGCCTTAGAGGAATAAATAATAATAATCAAAATATAAAATATAAATAATTATGATAAGAATTATATGAAAGACAAGTAGGAGGAATCTCCTATAGCAATAATTAATTAAATAGATGTCTCTTATGTTTTTATACCCTGACCCCATTAAAAATGTGTAAAAAGGGTATAATGTTTTTGTGCAAATGTATGTAACAGACAGAAGGAAGCATCTCGGACCCCATAAAGTATATATATTCTTGATCAGCATCAACAGCCGAGTCGATCTAGCCATGTCCGTCTGTATGTCCGTCCGTCCGTCTGTCCGGCTGTATGAACGCAAGGATCTCAGAACCTATAAGAGCTAGAGACTTGAAATTTTAGCTGCAGGTCCTCCTAGTAGCCGCGCAGATTGAGTTTCCGATATTCGATAAGTTGCCCCGTTTCCAAGTAATCGATAAAAATCGATATCGAAATACTGTTTTTAGCGCAATTTTGGTAAGTAATAAGAGCTAGAGTCGAAAAACTTGAAATGTAGCTTCTAGAATAGTATATATACAACTATCTTTTATTTTATAGCTATTTTCATCTCCCCTTTACCATCACTTATAAATCAAGTTAATTATCCAACTTGTATTGCCCATGAATTTAAGCATCAATTTTCATATATGCAATTGACTTTTTGAGAATACACAAATGTTCTATATTATATTCTACAATAAGATGTACTGTCGAAAATTTCATTAAGATCGATTAAGAAATACAAAAGTTATGTGCGCATGTGTTAGCAGCATAGCTGCTGCGCAAATTCCAAGAATTTCAGTATACATGTACACACACACATTCATGCGTGTTTGCTTTGAATTCTATCAACAGCATTGCAATTGCGATTGTATTGTTTTCTGCGCTGCTATTTTAATTGGTTTGTTTCTCATTGTGACAAAGTTATTGGTGTGGCTCTTTAGTAGAGGCGGTGGCAAGTGGTGCGGTTAGTTGCGAGTTCAAACCCTTCCAAGGGAACAATTTCTTTTGTATTTGAATTTTTCTTTATTACTACTAAAGCAAACGAGCGCGTAGCGCGAGCTGCATTTGGTGTTGGAAGAAGAGGGTTCAGGGTATCCCCTAGTCGGGAGCTCCCTACTAGAACCTCTTACTTGTTTATTATATACCCTATTAGCCTGCTTTTATTCGAATTCAAAAACCGTTTTCAAGAATGTGGAATAAATATATATTTATATATAATCTTTACACAAGCCCGCCAACGGTTGCAGGTAATCGACCTATGAACTCCTCTAAAGTTCGAGCCACGCCCACCACTTTGCGCACAATTTTCAAGAAACGAAATACTCAAAAAAAAATCACAGTTTAAAAGCAACTGCTTCACATACACAGATGAATCAGGCTGTTATAAACGAAATTCGTTCCGACTAGCTCAAGCAGTCAAACACTGTGAACAGGTTATGGAGCAGTCGGTTACACCCGACGTAAAAGTTCCTGGTTTCTAAGCATGTGTTGATTTTTCCTGCTCAGCGATCGCGGAGCTTTTTCATGAATGATGATATATAAAAATATATAAATATATGAGAGACAAATACGAAGAATTTAATTGCTGAAATGTGTTTCGCGCCCATCTTCTATACCAAAAATTAGTATAGATGTCTCCTGTGTTTTTTTTAAATCGTTTCGCTTTGGAGCTGATATGCGTGTGCTAAATTTATATATGAATAGTATTTCCCGCCACAAATATCAAATATTGCTATAAAACGGGCAGATTAATTTAAAATTCGCGAATGGTCGTTCAGTCTTCGAAGCACAATGATTAAATCTGGATCTGTTCTAATCGCTTTTTTGGTCTGCCTGCTAACGGTCGACGCTAATAGCTCATTATCAAGTAAGCTATATATACAAAAACATATATATAGAGCATTGCTTAAATTGAAATTACCCACCGAACTAGTTACCTGCAATGGCAATCCACAGCAGGCATACCGTAAGATTGGCTTTAAGTACTACTTCATATGGCACACAAAGGTTTCCTGGTTTGAGGCAATACACGTTTGCCGGCGCTTGGGCGGAGATCTGGCCCTAATCGAATCGTCCGGGGAGATGACGTCCATTTCCGATTTTCTACTGAGCCAGGGCTATGACGGCACCAGTTGGCTCTGGATATCGGGCAACGATCTTGTGAATAATCGTCGGTTTAAGTCAGTAACAAACGGAATGCCATTGTCCTATACTAATTGGTCAGGTGGACAACCCGATAATGCAGGTGGCAATGAGCATTGCGTCCATTTGTGGTTAAGTGGAGGCACCTTCAAAATGAACGACTGGATTTGTAATAGCGCGGCTCAAGTCTTATGTCAAAGCCAAAATCACACACGTTGCTGGGAAGCTTATAATTAAGACTCGAACCAAGAACAAATACGAAATACGTCGTTAATTCAGGGATTTGTGGATTGGTTGCTTATCTCAATTTAATTTGTGCAAATAACTTTTTTTTATATTTTTGGCAATTTTAAATTTAATTTAAATAGTTAAAGTCGGGCAGCAAGGTATTCCATTACTCACAATTGTTATCAAAACTGCAAATATATTAACAAAGTCCAATTAAAGAATCGAACTTGAAACTTCGCAGATAACCTCATATATTCTCGCATTTATATTGTGTTATTTATATTATGTTAGAAAAATTAACAGTTCATAAGAAACTTCCCTAGGGTTAAAGTTTGAAAAATTCTAATACGTTTTTCAAACTATTCTAAGCTTTTATACTATAAACAGAGTATTGCGCAGTCAGTTGCATCCGACTACCACTTTTTATACCCTGAAACCATTAAAAATGGGTAAAAGGGGTATAATGTATTTGTGCAAATGTGTGTAACAGGCAGAAGGAAGCATCTCCGACCCCATAAAGTATACATATTCTTGATCAGCATCAACAGCCGAGTCGACTAGCCATGTCCTTCGGTCTGTCCGTCCGTCCGTCCGTCTGTCCGTCCGTCCGTCCGTCCGTTTGTCCGTATGTATGAACGCAAGGATCTCAGAACCTATAAGAGCTAGAGACTTGAAAGTTTAAACTCAGGTCCTCCTAGTCCCCGCGCAGAACGAGTTTCTTACCGATATTCGATAACTTGCCCCGTTTCCAAGTAATCGATAAAAATCGATACCGAAATCCTGTTTTTAAACCTGTTTTAACTTAAAATGTAGCTTCTGGAATAGTATATATATATCAAGTATCTTTCATTTTATAGCTATCGCCACCTCCTCTTTACCATCACAAAGCTATAAATCAAGTTAATAAACCAACTTGTATTGCCCACTAACTTAAGCCACAATTAATGCAATCGATAATACAATTGAGAATACGCAAATATTCTAAATTCTATTCTACAATAAGATGTACTGTCGAAAATTTCAGTAGCAATTATCGATTCGTGATCGTTAACATGGGCTTCTATTTTAATTCTACTTAACGCGTCTGCCACTACATTCTGTGATCCTTTTTTATAGATAAGTTGGATAAGTTAATGGTCGATAGTCTGTTATAATTTTCAATTTATTACCATAAAGGTAGGGTCTATGTATTTAGTCGCTCAAATTATTGCTAACATTTCTTTTTCGACAGTTTAGTAGTTTTGTTCTGTCTCGGGCAAGTATCTGCTGACGAACGACACTGGTCTGACTTAACCTAATGTGCCCTGTGAAAGGACTGCTCCTATCGCTACATTGCTAGCGTCAGTATTTAGAATAAATTGTTTTGAAAAGTCCAGGTATTGGAGTATTGGGTCGTTGCATAGTAATGTTTTACAATGCTCAAAAGTATCTATGTATTCTTTGTTTATGGTTAAGAGGTTTTATGATTTTTGCGAAGTCCCTAATGAATTTTCTATAATAACCCAATAGTTCTAAAAAGGATTTTATTTCTTTTCTTGTTTTGAAGAGTGGGAATTTTTTTATTGTGTCAATCTTTTTAGGGTTTGGTTTTATACCGTCACTAGTCACAATGTGTCCTAAGTACTCTATTTCATTTTTTTAAAAACTCAGATTTGTCCGGTTGTAGTTTGTAGTTTGTTAAATACTTGTTTTAGGTGATCAATGTGTTCCTGGAGTGATGTTGAGATTATAATGATGTCGTCTAGGGACACTAGACAAAATTTCCCTATTATGTCTTGTAAGATACTGTCCATAATTCTTTGGAATGTCGCGGGTGCATTTGTTAGCCCGAAAGGCATTCTAGTGAGCTCCTAGTGTCCACCTTCGGCCGAGAATGCTGTTTTTGCTGTATCTTGCAGTGCCATCTCTATCTGATGGTAGCCACTTGCTAAGTCAAGAATCGAAAAGTATTGTATTGGGGTAGTTATCTTTGATCGTCTTTTTGTTTAATTTCCTAAAGTCCACAACCAATCTCAATTTTTTCTCTTGGGAGGCGTCCTGTTTTTTCGGTACAAACCAGACAGGAACACTCCAGGGTGAATAGCTGTTTCTTATAATGTCTTGATCTAATAATTCATTAATTTCTCTTTTGACCTCGGCTCTTTCGAAATGTCCGTATCTAAACGGTTTTGTGTAGATTGGTATATTGTCTGTTGTCGGGATGTCGTGTTTTATAGGGTTGGTAAATGTCAGTTTTTCCTGGTCGTTGTAAAATAGGGATGGGTACTTATTGCATAATTTTATCTTAGTAATAATCTTCGTACCTTCTTCGGGGTTAAGGTGGTTAAGGTCGTAAGTTGAGGGGGCTTGTTCTGTCCGTTTCCCATTTCTTGGTACTAAGGTCTATTGTATTTATTTCTATGTATTCGTCCACTTCAAACTGTTTTACCAGTAAGGGGGACTCTAGATACATTTTTTGAGGTTGGTCTAAATAATTGACAACTTCCATATAGCTTATGTACTCTTTGGCCTGATAAAGCCCTTCGGTAATGTATACTTTTTCTGTTATTTGAATTTTAGTTTCTGGAAAGGTGCCGTTGTCGATGTTTACCGGGAGTGGTACTATGGCTTTAGAATTTTCCTCTATTGTATAGATTTGTGTTATTTTGTTATTTTGGATAAAAATTGGTAAGTTAGCTTGGGGTGTATGAAGATGTAGTTTTTCCAAGTCTAGTTTGGCTTTTAATTGTTGTAGAATGTCGATACCTATTAGGCCGTCGAAAAAGAATGAAATTTGAATAAGAGGAATCTTAGATTTCCACTTGTTTTGAATTCTTTGAATATGGGAAATTCAATTTTTTCGTGAAGTGTATGTTTGTTTAGTAATGTTTTGATCTGAACTGGTTGCTATTTGTTGCTATTTATTTCCTGGGTAAACATAGGGTCATGGAAGGAACTTGATGCTCCTGTTTCTATTGCAAATTTTAGCGGTCTGCCAAATGGGGTATCTATATTAACGTATGGAAGTGTCGATCCGTTTTTGTTCACGTCTATGTATCCTGTCTGTGGCTTGAGGCTTCTGTTTGAAAATTTGACTGTTCGTTAAAATTTTGCGAGTGGTTTGTAGTCGTATTTGCGTTTCCGTCTTCTATATTGTAAAGTTGATAAGGTCGAATCTCTGTGTCTGAGGACTATTCTTTTCGGGTTTTGGCATAATTGCCGGTCTATTGGGATTGATGTTTGCGTTATTGGTCCAGCTGTTATTTGGTCGTTGCAGATTCTTGTTTTATGGGTAATAGTTGTCCTGTCTTCTACGTTGACCGTTATTAGAGTTTGAGTTATACGGCTTTTTCTTATTATTTCTGTATTCTATTGGTTTGTCTTTTTGATCTGTTTGGTTTCTATTTCCTGATGGTCTTCCCTTTTCTACGTCTGCATTCTTGATAATAAATATCTCTTTCCTGAATTGCTGCGTTGTAAGCATCTTTAAGAGATGTAGGTCTCATTGTCCTTAGAAATGCTCCTAAGGGTCCCCTAACTCCTGTTACAAAAGTGTTCAAGCATATTTTCATATACGAATCTTTTTTTGCTTTAATAATGCTATATTCTGATTCTGTATTTTCTATCAGGTCGAATAGGGTTAGTTTCATTTCGTTTATTTGTTCGTAAAGCCGGGTCACTGACGGGTCTTTCTGTGTTAGCAAGTGTAAATCGTATAGAAGAGCTGATTCTTCGCGTTTGTCTGCAAAGTTGGTTGCAAGGGTCTCTTTAATTTGGTCCCAATTGAGTGAGGTTCCTGCTGATAATAGGACGTCGTTAGCTTTTCCCTCTTTTTTATTTCTGATAGCTCTAAATAATAGCTGTCCGTACTGAGTGTGGTCTGTGCCTCTAATTAATAGTAAGATTTCTTCTGCGTTTAATATAAATTCGTTAAGTGCCTTAATGTTCCCGTCGAAAGGTGGTAGATAACGAATTGCATCTGGGTTGCGCATAGATGCAAATACATCTTGGGGGTTAGTCGGTGTTGGTTGGTGCGGGGGTGGTGTGTTCGAGGTCGATGCCATTGTTACCGCTATTTCTTGTGTACTATTCTTGGGTCTAGGTATGGTTTTTCGGGTAGTTACTTCTGTTATATCGGACAAACTAGCACTTATTCTTGGTCTACTTCTCGTTAAAGTTTGCTTTACCTTTCCTTATTTAGATATTAATATTTGGTTTTTGTTATGTGTTTGTTCTTATGATTAGTAATTTTTTTTTAAACTTAAATTATTATTATATGGTATTATGTGTTTTCTTGTATAACTTATTGTTATGTGTCTTATTTCTAGGGTATTTGTGTATTCGTGTGTAGTTGTTTATATTTAGGATGAATCGCTGTGTTTTTGTGTCTCACAATATTCTGTAATAAGAGATACTTTAGTAATTTGTTTCTTTCATAATCTTAACTTACGTCTTGTGAATGGATAGTAAGTTAATAGTTTTAAATTTGAAAAAAAAAAAATTGTATATATATATGTATAAGTTGTACATAACTTTATTTATTTATTTTTTTGTTTATTATTATTATTAAAAAAAAATTTTTTTCTTTTTTGCACTGGTACTTATAACCACCCCATTTTGTGTTCCTTCTAATTTGGTTCGACTACCGATAGTTGAATGCGCGATTCTACACATTTTTTAGTCTGTGGCCAAATAAGAGATCATATTATTAACGTTGATAATATTGCCTTTCTGCAATGGTTCTTTCTTAACCTTGAAGAGCACGACTTGCTTATTCAGTGACCTGTTCAAACCAATCGAAATTGGTTGCGTCCCAACATCTATCGTGTTTGCCACGCCGCACTAATTCGTTCGAACCTTGCATTGCAACGGATTTGTTGGATTGAACGGACGCAAACGTTAGTTTGCTGCCTTCCAACATGTTGCGCCCAAGTCCGAATCGAACCACTGCAGCTACGTTGCACGATATGCCGTGACCCGCTACTTGTCGCATCACTTTTTACGTCACATGCACAATTGTTTTGCATTTATTCTTTTAATTTCATTATTTTACGTATCTTTTATATACACTTGTTTCTTTACTTGTTACTCTACCATTTCACTTTTCGTTTGTTTTTTTTGTTGTTTTCTTTTCTTTTGTGTACTTATATTATTAATTTACATATCTGTTGTTCGCCTACATTGTTATGAAGATAGCGGTGGCTATCATGATTGGTCCGGGTCCAGCTGCGCCAGTTATGGTTGAAGGAGGTGGTTTGAAACATATTCACTCTGTATTGCTCTTTTATATGTTTATATATTCAAAAAAATAACCAACTGTTGGGTTTGATTCTTCAGTACAAACTGACTTTACATTATTCTACAATCTTATGCTAAGCTAATGTTTACAATATCTTTTGGAATTGTTTCTCAACATGAGTCTGACTAAGTGCTGATTTAGGTGTTTTCAATTGCTAGCGAAAAGAAGTGTCGCAACCACATACATCCTCTTAAACTGCTTTGTTTGGAATTTGATACAATGAACTTAAAAACTGTTACAATGTACTGATGCCCGAGAGGTAAGGGGAGTGGAGTGTCGTTCTATCCGCTTCTTGGTGGTTTAGTTGGTGGTATCGACCCTGCGATACGCTGGGAGATAAAAATCGATATCGAAATCCTGTTTTTTTAGCAAATTGGGTAAATGATAAGAGCTAGTGTCACCAAATTGATATGTTGCTTCCAGAATAGTATATATATATCAAATATCTTTCATTTTATAGATATCGGCACCTCCCCGCTACCACCATAAAGCTGTAAATCAAGTTAATAAACCAGCTTATATTGCCCACCAATTAAAGCCACAATTTAAATTGGCTTTTTGAGAATACACGAATATTTTAAGTACAATAAGATGTACTGCTAAAAATTTCATCAAGGTCGATTAAAAAACACAATTATTTTAGAAAAAGATCTTTGACTTTCCTTTTATCAGCGGCAGCAAGCGCAAATTCCAAGAATTTCAACAGCATTGCAATTGCGATTGTATTTTTTTCTGTGCTGCTATTTTAATCGTTTATTTACTAATGTTCAATTATTGGTGTGGCTGTTGGGGAGAGGCGGCAGCAAGTAGTGCGGTATGTTGCGAGTTCGAACCCAACTAAGGAAACTAATTTTTTTTGGCTACTCTTTTTTGGCGCCTCTACTCAACAGCCACAGTTGAGTAGAGGCGGCAGCAAGTAATGCGGTCAGTTGCGAATTCGAACCGTGCCAAGGGAACTTTTTTTTTATTTATCTTTATTACTACCAAAGCGAACAAGCGCGTTGGTGTTGGAATAAGAGGGTTCAGGGTATCCCCTAGTCGGGAGCTCCCGACTAGAACCTCTTACTTGTTTACTTTGCATCGGGATTCGCTTAAAACAAAAAAAAAAAAAAAAAAAATATCAAATACTGCTATAAAACGGGCAGATTAATTTAAAATTCGCGAATGGTCGTTCAGTCTTCGAAGCACAATGATTAAATCTGGATCTGTTCTAATCGCTTTTTTGGTCTGCCTGCTAACGGTCGACGCTAATAGCTCATTATCAAGTAAGCTATATATACAAAAACATATATATAGAGCATTGCTTAAATTGAAATTACCCACCGAACTAGTTACCTGCAATGGCAATCCACAG